>NC_056611.1:19772944-20076694 GCF_018340385.1 Cyprinus carpio
TTTAAGTATCTTTGGAATAACATCAAGAGGTGGCAGGTAAAAACATTGCTCATTTAATACTTTTTATACTGGGGGACTATTTTGTCTCAACTAACTATGAATATCAAGATTTTAATAATGAGTTTGCAACCTGATTTTGTTTAATCCAGGGCATTTACAAGAATTTCGATGCCGATCACTCTGGTGTGATTGGGTCTGATGAGCTACCTGGAGCTTTTAAAGCAGCAGGTGAGTAGTGTTGTCAGTACTGAAATGGTTGCAGTTTGCATTACTACTTTCAAAAGCATGTGTGTGTGTGTGTGTGTGTTTTATTTCAGTATTGTGGAAAAATACTAGTATATTTACCAGTCATTATTCTGAGTCGGCAAGTCAGATTGGAATAGAATATAGTTTGTTGGGTCTAATTCATAATTTCCCATCCCTCCATTAGGGTTCCCACTGAATGACCAGCTTTTCCAGTTGATCGTCAGGCGATATAGTGATGAAAAGGGCAACATGGACTTTGACAATTACATCGGGTGTCTTGTGCGCCTGGATGCTATGTGTCGTATGTTGACAGATTGTTTTGCCATCTTAATTCTTTTATCACAGACTTATTATATTTTTAGTTTCAGCATGAATCGCCTCAATGTTTTTTTTTCGTTTTTTTTTTTTACAGGTGCCTTCAAGACACTTGATAAAGACAACAATGGCACCATTAAAGTCGACATTCAAGAGGTACTGTATGTGAGCTATAATTTAAGACCACAAAGAAACAATAAATTAGCTCATATATGACTCTCTTTTGTTTTTTTTTTCACAGTGGTTGCAGCTGACAATGTACTCCTGAATATAAAAGAATATACTTCGCCATCAAGATTATATTCTTTTGACAGTTCCTCTTTGTGGCCTGTCATTGTCAAATGCCTTTGTTTTAACTGACATAATTATTTGTTTCATTGTTAGCTATGACAGCATGATCATACTGTGTCTTTACACTAGGTGGCAGCTTTGTTGTAACGCTTGTTTGGATCCTTAGAGGTTCGGTGTGTGCCATATTTCCATATTTTATTCCATGCCATTGTGCCCTTTTCATATATGCCATGGTTTTATCATTTTATAAAGAGCATTCAACCAAAGTTTAAAAACCATGTTCAGAATAGAATAGTTTTAGAATAGATAATAGCTATTAAGGACATTCCAGAGCCATGTTATTTAATCACTGAGAATGAGTCAGCTTTCCGTTTTGCAGAGTTATTATGCTGATGCTCAAATAAACGTTATTTGTTTTGCACATACAAAGCAGATCTCCAGTCATTACGTGTGCAAACCATAGACTGTATAAAAATAGGCGCAAACACTGGTTGCTCTAAGCAACAAGTTTCACGCATCAGGGGCTGAAGTAGAAAATGACTGACAGTCACAACAGCCAATTAAAATCCCCAGCGCAAGACGATAAATACAAAAATAATAACCAATCGGCTGCACAAAGGGGCGTGGCCTCCGTGTTACCTGTGATGAAGACAACTGCCTGCTCGCGCTGAGTAGATGATGCTGAAATCAGATCGATGAGCAAACACAGGTGTTGAGCGCGAGGGTGAACAAGGGCTTTGTCTTTGCGCCATCCTCAGGGAAAATAACGCTTAAGCGTGTACCTGCTGTCATACAGTAAGTAGTTTATATATTTTTTGAAAAATAAACTTTAGGTAATTTTTGTAACCTAACTTACTGAAAAGTATATCAGAGAATATGGCGTCTGTTACTGCCGGGCTTTAATGTTGCGCTGGGATGCTATTTGTTTTATGGTTATTTTCATCACTCCTGTAGTTTTTTCTGATATGATTACTAGGTTGCAGATAGATGCGAAGGCAAATAATAACATACTCATCAGAGAGTTTCTAAAAAAAAGGCCTACAGCTACATAATTTAAAATGAAATGTATTCTATAAATACTTAATGTAATTGACATTATATTAGGCTATAAGAAGGTGTAAATCAAATGTTTTGTTTGGTGAGATTATTATTATTATTATCCTGTGTTATTACAGCTCATGAAGTCAAAATTGCTTTTAAAAGGCTGGTTTTGTTGCTGGACTTACAAGCAAATTAAAAAAGTAGGCTATTTTCTGCTTTGATTTGGTCTGTCTGTTGTGTTTGGACATCAGTGTCTCATCACTGAACAAATGAAATCCTCTCATTAAGTCCATGTCCACCTGTGGTTTTAAACCCACAGGCAAACCAGTCCAATAAATTATACAGTAAGGTGCTGTGCCCCAGGGAATGCTGCAAGATGAATAAATCTTGCTCTTTTCAAGGGACTCATTTGATGTTTTCAGGTATTAAATGTTGATGATCAGTCAAGGTTTGTTCTGCCTTCTTGGTATAATGCAAATCAAATCAAATAACAGTAAATGGTTTATAGACAAATCAATAATGAAAAACATGAAAAGAGATGTTTTTTTATTTTATTATTTTTTTAAGTCCATCATAACTTGGTGCAATAAATTCCACTCAATTTAGGCTAATGCTTCTAACTTGAATCTAATCATACAGTCTTCACTGACAATTTGTGTGCATTAACCATTTCATTGGTTTACCCCCAAAATAGGTTCCTGGGTTTGATGCCATTTGTTTCTCAACTGATTGAAACAAACTGATCCAGAAACTGCATTACTGCATTTCATAATAATTTGCCATCTAAAAAATAATTATGAACCTATGAACTTTAAAATTTTTGTTTAATGGTGATATTGACATAACCCCTCCCTCGTCCTGAACCACAAGCAGTATGAACTTTAATAAGTGATCTGGTAAAGGTGAGAGCCCACCATTTCTTGTTATTATAGATGTTATCCATATGCCATGACATGATTTATTGGTACACATGTGATCAGAGGTTTCTTACAAGCTGTACATCTGCTTGTTGCTATAGTAAACCAGACAATAGTTAAATTTAATTTAATTTAATTAAAACCAATTAAAACGAGAAAAGGATTGTGTGGAGTGTCATTTGGGGTGATTTTATATCCTGCTGATATAAACGTTCACCTTAAAATCAAAGGACTATAAATAAGTTTGTAATATACTTATTAATATGTTTCTGGTGTTGTGGTGTCTCTTAGTTGTTCAGAGTGGAATATAATAACCGTAAAAACATAAACCTCATAAAACTTTTTAAAATCAATATGGAATTAAAGGGAAAGTTATTGTGTTGGTGTGGAACAGTTGTACTTTTAAAGGAAAAGTTCACCCAAAAATTTAAATTTGGTGAAAATGTACTCACCCTCAGGCCATTCAAGATGTAGATGAGTTTGTTTCTTTGTTCGAACAGATTTGGAGAAATTTAGCATTACATCACTTGCTCACCAATGGAGCCTCAACAGTGAATGGGTACCATCAGGATGAGAGTCCAAACGTCTGATAAAAACATTACAATAATCCACAAGTAATCCACACGACTCCAGTCCACCACTTAACATCTTATGAAGTAAAAATCTTTCTGTCTGTAAGAAACAAATTCCTAATTAAAGTTAAATTTAACATTAAATTGCCGCTTCTGGCCAAAATACCAGTCCATAATCTGTAATAATGCTTCTTCCAGTGAAAAGTTCATCCCCTGTTTTAGCCTAAACCAAGGGTTTGAAGATTAAAGGGTGTTGATTAGGGCTGTCAAATTTTTTTAGAATTTAGAATATTCATAGAATAAAAAAAATAAAAAATAAAAAATCCACATTCGAATGCAAAACCGTTATCATAAAAATACCATATGATGTTTGCAGATATTTAACAAACATGCTAAGTCAACATACTTGTTTATCAGAAAATTAATGCTACAGTTAGTTATTCTCCTTTGAAAATGTGCATTCTGTGCGGAATCTCGGACTATGTTTTGGTTTGTGAAACCCGCCCACTGCTAGTTTACCCAATTGTATTTCAGCATACTGGGTTGCCAGTTGGTTGAAAACACAGTGTATTTCATTTTATTCATCGTCAACTGCACTCGTTCCTGTTTGTGTCCTCAATCTGGCAACCTGCGTCAAGTCTGAGGAGGAGGGTCCGGGTGAAAAAAACCCATACCCTCTCCAATATTTTGAATTTGGACTGCAATACCTAGTTCAACCACTCTGTGTCAATCCTACATACAGCACCTTTAATGCTTTTGTTATTAGCCTATCCTGTTGAACCCACTAGATGCAGCCCTGCTACGTTGTTCATTCAATATATTGTGGAAAACGGGAGCATCAGTGTGGAGAAAATGTTGTTTACGTAAAAACTGAAACCAAACCGTTCACACAAAAGCATATTTATCACATTTTCTTGAGGGACATCCATCAGCGTTGCACTCGCGTCTCGCACAAGAGAGCGGCATGTTTAGAAACCCGTGT
Source organism: Cyprinus carpio (assembly GCF_018340385.1). NCBI lineage: Eukaryota > Metazoa > Chordata > Actinopteri > Cypriniformes > Cyprinidae > Cyprinus > Cyprinus carpio. The sequence continues at coordinate 19,777,309 of NC_056611.1, forward strand.
AAAATTAAAGTTAAACTTTTAAAAAACATGTCTCAAGACTTTATTGCGGTTTTTACCCATCCCACTGTATCTCACGTTTTTAAATGTAGAAAGTAGCCTACTCTTTGTGATTGTTTTTCGGTCCTTTGTATTAAACAATACATACATGCATGGTGCTGTTTTTTTCTAATTGTTTAAGCAACTTAATTAATTATATATGGTTTATAAACATTATTTTAAACATTATGAAGTTTTATTCCCCAAAGATAGCCGTGTTATTTTATTACGCATTGAAGAAAAGTGCTTCATATTTTGCGTGATGCTCCCTCTTGTGGCCTCAGGAGAGAAGCCAAAAGCTCCCCCCCCAACTGAAATTATGCCTTTTAAATTCGAATATAATTATAATTTCCATTATACATCATATTTCAGATTTTTCCCTGTGCACATGTATCATGAAGATGCCTCAAAGGATGCAGAATAATTAACTAGCCTCATTGCTTTGTTTCAAATGCCTGCTGCTGTTTTTCTTTAGTAACGAAATAAAGGTGCAAGACATTGTGACAATTTAAACACACCCTCTAAACATTGTAGGCTCAAGGACTGGTTAAGGTTTGTTGAGATATATAATTTTCCAGCCTTTGTTCAGGATACATCCTAATTCTGAGATGCACCTAGCAATTAATAAATGATTATTTTGGTCTTGCACAAGGGGGTCTGATTTTATGCAACACATCAGCTGTGCCGTTTCTTCTCCGTTGTACCAGACCAATTATTGCTGTCAATCTGAGGCATGCTGAGCTTATAAAGCCTTTGCTCTAAGAATAACCGCGTCCCTCGACCTGTCCTCCCCTGCTGCAGTTCTCAGCTAGGATGGCTGCTGACTCCACCATGAGATCTGAAGTGGAGGAGCTTCAGAGGAGGGCCAATCAGGTGACAGATGAGGTAATGCTGCTAACAATCACCAAAGTAGCAAAGTTTAACATTGGTTTGCATTGATTTGCGTGGGTCTTCAGCTGATGGTGTGTTTTTCTGTCCTGTTTTGATGAGACTGCTCATCAACAGGCCTACAGTGATGACATCAAACATTTTCCATTCTCAGTTATTCCCATGGTACATAACAGCCAGGATGATGACGCTAAACACATTATATATGCATCTGCAGTATTATTATGATTCCCACTGTGACGAAGTCAGGTAAATTGTAAATGAAGCCATTATTCATTGCCAGATTTTCCACTGGGTGTTATGTAATGGATAATGTACACTCCATCGGTCTTTATCGCAAAATAAACCCTGGCAGGGTGATCTGGACCCTGACGCAGAGCGCTTATTACACAGCTACTCACCTAGTAAAGAAATATTTGCACATAAAAGAATGGTTTGAAATTGTTTTGTAATTCCACCTCTGGGGCTACATTGTTGTTTTCTGCTAATTAAAAAAAAATCCAATGCAGTATACAAAACAAATGGCCTAGAAACAATATTACATGATATTAAAATACTGAGGTTCTCTGTGGAAATTTTCACTTCAATCGATAACTTTGTTTTATACAGAGTTATAAATGTGTTCTTTTTAGTCACTGTTGTGTTTTGAATTTTTACCTCCGACAGTCCCTTGAGATCACTAGAAACATGAGGCTTCTGCTGGAGGAGGTGAGTGATCTTTATTCATAACAACATGTATAATATATTTAATAATTGTAATTACCTCATCCTGTGTTGTTGAACAGTTGTTAGTGATGATGTCAAATTAGTGTGTATCTCATGGGACAGATTCAGCCTGAGACCCAACAAAAACCTGGGATCTAAGAAATAAACCAAAAATGTTATTCTAGTTAACTAAGCCTAGAACCATAAAACAACCATTTTTGTTACTTAAAATGAAATATTTCATATATATATATATAAATATATATATTAGGGCTGTCAAATGATTAATCACATGTGGTGTCAAATTTGTGGTGTCTTGTTTACATAATATATTTGTGCGTATACTGTGAATATTTATTATGTATATATAAATACAAACACATGCATGTATATATTTAAGAAAAATATGTTATGTTATTTTTTAAATATATTTATATATAACATAAAATATAAGAATATGAAAATATAAATGTATATACATGTAAATATTTTCTAAATATATAATTTATGTGTGTGTATTTATATATACATAATAAATATACCCTGTACACATACATATATTATGTAAACAAAACTTTTATTTTGGATGTGATTAATCGTGATTAATCATTTGACAGCCCTAATATATATATATATATATATATATATATATATTTTAATTTTTTTTTATATAGTTACAAAGTTAGATATTTTTTTTTTTATTAAGGAAGAATTTTTTTTTTATGAATTAAACAATATAGACAAGACACAAAAACTAATAAAAATGACAAAAAAAACGTTACAACTGTAACTACAATTAAACACAGAAAATATATAAAAAACAAATTAAAAACAGTAACTATTATAGAATCTTGAAGAAAAACGAGGAAAAAACTATGATTCTGCAATATTTCAAATTGTGCTGATAATATAATTTGTTTTGATTTGTTTTTAGGGAAAATGCTAAATTCACTAGTAATCTCAGTTGTATACCTCACTGTTCAAACAATCAAACAAATCTGTAATTCTTCAATAAAACATAATTTAAAATAAATGTGATGATTATTTATTGCTGAGCACCCTTTTCTTAAATTGGCCTTTTTTTCATTCATGCAAGAAATGTATAAATTGCCTACTTTAATGTGCACTCATACTAAATTATTTTCAATTCTTCAACAGAGTAAAGATGCAGGGATCAGGACACTTGTTATGCTGGATGAGCAAGGAGGTAATGAATTATCTTCATGCACTTTGTATAAATAGAGATAAAATGTACAGCAGCTAAACAATCAACTAATTACTTGCAAATGCATCATTAGTTGTTCTTTTATCCTGTTGCATCTGTAAGACAGGTAGCTATTATCTTTATGCTAATGATACAGAATATGCACAAGATGATGGAGTACAGACCGCGCGTTCTTCATCTTTTGTTATTTACTCATCCTTTCAGTATGACATATATAAATACAGCCATATATGATTCGGTACATATGGAAATATATACCCTCTGTGTGTTTTTGTGTGCATGCTTGCATATTTCCCCTTTCAATTCCCCTTCCCCCTGCCTTCTACTCCTTTCCCCATCTCCTTCGCATGGGCAGAACAACTGGACCGCATAGAAGAGGGTCTGGATCACATCAACAAGGACATGAAGGAGGCTGAGAAAAATCTCACTGACATGGCCAGGTGTTGTGGTCTGTGCATCTGGCCATGTACAAAGTAGGTCTCCTTCCAGACACCTGAGCCATGGCTGCTTGGTGGTCCATGATGTCACCTCTCTGCCCATGCCTCTGTCCCACTGATAACCTGTCCTGCTGTGATGTTGCTACATGTTAGTCTTTGGCTGTTTTGTGAGCAGAGGTTCATGCAGGACTCCATGTAAATATTTGAAATGAAGATAAATGTTATGTAACTTGTGCTCACATAACAAATGCAGTGTTTGTAGATATTAATAAAATTTTTTTTTTAGTTCATATCTTTCCATTTCGCTTGTCATTTGGAGCTAGAGCTACCATGGATGTTTAGTCGCTTATGGGTGTTTGGCGCTTCTTGCTGAGAAAACGGTTGTTGTTTGTTAGTTTTTTTTTTATCTCGTCTCCATACTTTAACCCCTGAAACTTCCATACTCTGTGATCCCACCTTCCGTCATCCAGAGCAGCTTGAGCGGATTGAGGAAGGGCTGGACCAGATCAACCAGGACATGAAGGAAGCTGAGAAAAACCTAACAGATCTTGGCAAATGTTGCGGTCTGTGCTCCTGTGATAAGTATGTGATGTTTGGAGGGGCTTGGCTTGTAGTTGCTTGCATGAAAATCATTTTGCGCCAGTAATTGCTTGTGTGAACTCAAGAAATCACAGGAAGCTGGTTGGATGTATTGTCTTTTTTTATATTGTTCATATATTATATATTATATATTATATATATATATATATATATATATATATATATATATATATATTATATATATATATATATATATATATATATATATATATATATATATATATATATATATATATCTATATATATATATATATATATATATATATATATATATATATATATATTATATATATAATTGAGATTCAACACATTAGAATGATTTCTAAAGTGTCATGTCACACTGAAGACTGGAGTAATGGCTGGTGAAAATTCAGCTTGGCCATCACAGAAATAAATTACATTTCAAAATACATCAAAATATAAAACTGTTATTTTAAATTGTAATAACATTTGACAGTATTACTGTTTTTACTTTATCAAATATATGTAGCATAGTGAGCATAAAAGACTTTCAAAAATATTTTTAAAAATCGTAATTATTCCAGAACTGACTGGTAGCGTGTATAAATTTATATTGCTCTATATAAGAAATGTTTTGAAAGGAACAATACCTTTAAAAAAATTTAAATATCAAAAATATGCAACCTCGCTGGTCTTTAACATCAAACTACAGTAATGCAACTCATGACTTAAATTACTTAACTATTGCCAGACAAACAACCAAATAATGTACTGTGATTTGTGTGGTTCATTTAAAACAGATGCAACACCAACTGTACCTGTGTGTTCAGAGTCAGTGTTGAATCCCCTTCTAACAATTTCGGCAGTTACAGCCTACTGGTATGACAACTGGTATGACTTATCTTCTCAACTTTGTCTTTCTCATATGGTTTCTCTCAGACTAAAGGACTTTGAAGCAAGTGGGGCGTATAAGAAGGTTTGGGGTAATAACCAGGATGGAGTGGTGTCTAGCCAGCCCTCTTCCCGAGTAATGGATGAGAGAGAGAAAATGACCATGAGCGGTGGATATATTAGAAGGTGCCAGAACTTTTGGCTTCTCATCCATAAATTGACTACCATTTCAAAGCAATCGCTCAGATTTAAAATAAAGAAATAAACATACCTTTAATACTTTTTTGAGCAAGTATGCATTTATTGATTATATGTGACAGTAAATACATTATTTATGTTCTTTAGAACCTTACAATTCCATGTTTTTGAACACATAGAATGAAGTTTCTATAGGTTCTAAGTTTCTATATGACCCTGAATTCTGCTAATGGCTACTAAGAATCACAGGAATTAATTGAATAATATTAAAATAGAAAAACAGTTGTTTTAATTTGTGATTATATTTTACAACATGACTGTATTTTTGTTCAAATAGTTGCAGCCTTGGTGAGCAAAAGAAAGTTCTTTCAAAACATTTAAAAAATCTTAGCACCCCCGAACTTTTGAACAGTGTATAAGCAATCACTTGTCTTTGATAGAGTGACAAACGATGCAATGGAGGATGAAATGGAGGAAAACTTGGCACAGGTCAGCAGTATCCTTGGCAACCTCAGAAGCATGGCACTTGACATGGGCAATGAAATCGACACTCAGAACATCCAGATCGAACGCATTCAGAGCAAGGTCAGTGTTTGGAAGGGGTTCAGAAACATCTGTTCTACAAAGAGCAGCTGAACATTTTAATATTAACCTTTTTTTTTTTTTTTTTGCAGGCCATGGTCAATGAATCCCGCATCAATGAGGCCAATCAGAGGGCCACAAAGCTAATATCAAGATAAAAACATGGGATTTTCCTTTGAAACATTTACAGTCTTCTAGGAAAATGTGTGCACATTGGATACAAATTATTAAGCTGTTTATATTTTAAATTACTATTTACAGAACTTGGATTATTGCCTACTGATATGACTATATGATATTATTATGTTCCAACAACAGCTCTTAAATTGAATGAATGTTATTATACTGTCTCTAGTCTGTGCTGTAATTGTAATTCAAGCGTGTATTGTACAGTATAGGCTATAACGACACATCTTAATTTTTTTTTAAGCCTGCAGAACACTTTTCATAGCTGATAAAAGCTCACTATTCAGACAAAGCAGTGTCTTAAAGTTGTATTGGTAAATGTAATTTCTTTGTATACATTGAGTAGCTTTTTAAAAAGTAAATCCAGTTTAAAAGGTCAAGGGTTTGTTTCAAGACGGACACATTTTTATTAGTTTTTTTTTCTGCTATACATGGGCCACTTGCTTAGATTCTTCAAATAATCTTTCTTCTATTTTATTTTATTTTCAAAATAAAACAAAATTGATATTTTTCAGGTAATCATTTATTTTATTTCAAACCTGTGACTTTTTTTTTCTGTGGAGCAAATGATAACTGGCAACTTAGTCACCATTCACTTTGATTTAGTCTTTTTTGGCACAATAAGACTGAAGGTTACTCAGTGTGGGACATTCTCCTAACTAAGTAAAACAAAGTCAGCCAACTGTGAGTCGAAAAAAAACATGAAGGTGAATAAATGACACTTCATTTTGGGGTGAACTGTCCCTTTAAGCTGTGGGACAAATCTCTACGTAGCTTTTTTTTTCCGACTCATGCACGCATATCTGAGGAACTCACTACACCCACCTAGCGGCTGCTACAAAAAATTACAATGCCACTCCCCACGTCTGAAGCAACTCTGAAGCAGAACCTCAAAATGGTGGCGTTTTGTTGTATGGCCACCTCATTACAAAACTAAATGATGGTGAACATTCAACGAATACTCAAACATTTAATTTCATTTTGCTGCCTTCCGAACTTCTGCTTGATAGCCTATATTCCTATGATCCTCAAGAAGATGCAACTGATAGCGACCTGGGGTCCACAGATGAACAATAGTTGCAACACAATCCAATGTTTCTCCTTCAATCGCTTCAGTGTAAAGGCCTAAATTAATTCCAGCATGTGTAAGCCTACTGTGAGGAATAGCCCCTTTGTGATTTGTGTCGTTAATTGCTTTATTTTAACCATTTTATAATGTTAGTTGCTTACACATTCTCTTTAGTAGACATAAATATATTAATATGTACAGTATAGCACAAATCTTTGAAGTATAGCATATGTTTTTTTTAATACAGTTTTTATAAATTATACAAACAGGGCGCAGATCTTTTGAGCGATATATTTCATTAACGTGAACAGGAAATCGTGGAGTACAAATATTTGGATTATTTTATATGTTTTTTTTTTTATTTATATATATATATATATATATATAACAGAGATTGCACTCTAAGCGATATATTTCATTAACGTGAACAGGAAATCGTGGAAATAGTAGTATTTAGCTTATTATCTATCTAGCCGAATATTTTACAGCTGAGCATAACCAGAAAAATATATATATATATATATGCCTGTTTTAAATCTCAGTGTACAAATTTCAGACCAGGAATTCACTTTTTAATTTTTTTTTTATTATTATTTATTATTATTATTATAACTATTGGGACTGTAGCTTCGAAAGTCTCCAAACACCACAAAATAGCACATTAGACTGGAAAAAACGCGTACAAAATCCGCAAATATTTTTACGCGATATTTTTAACTTGTATGTGAATAAAAGGCGACTTAAATTTACTTTTATTTAATTGCAAGTTGGACATTTCCATGCTTATACTGGGCCCCAGGGTTTGCATGTACAGTTAGAACTGCTTCCACGCAGGCATAGGGAAGGATTACTATAGAATGTTGGCGAACTATCGTTGTGGAGGGGGAAAAACACGTAGAGCTGAGTCTGCGCGACGCAGGGGATCACTGCCTACGAAGTTTATCGGGCAAGACTACGCCGACAAATCCTAGGACGCATTCGGCCGCACTGTAGGTAATTACCACTCAATCTATCGCTAATATCAAGAGCAATAAAGTTGATCGCCATTCAAACGTACGCAGTTTCGATTTGACTCCAAATTGGTTCGTAAACGCGTCTACGAAATGCGTGCGTAGTCCATTTTTTCTACGACAGGCTAACGACAAACAAATTACAAATCCGTTTGCGTTTCCTGGAGGAATATTTGCTTATTACGATATCTGAATCTATCTTCACGCGGTCGATTGAATACTGTACGCGAGATTTTTGAGAAATGGCAGATTTGCACGCTCGAGACAAATGCTGTATGTCCGTGATGGCGCTCGCTCGATTCTCTGTGTTCCTATTGCTCTCTGACGATTAGGCAGGAAAACAACAAAGAAGCAGGAAGCATATGGGCACACCGGCGAGGCGGTGTGAGATCACGCCGCAATTAGTTGTAACAGTTAATTTAAAGTAAAAGGATCCTAGAAAAATAGGATTCTGTGCTTTGCCCAAATAATCTCTGTCTGTGCCTGTTCTGTCCTTTTAAAGCGCAGAACAGAAGCAACATTCATCACATGACCATAATAAATCAGAGGGACAGTAAGTTTATTGTACAACACAATTAGCACACACACACACACACACACACACACATATATATATATATATATATATATATATATAAACATGCATGTATACAATGCTAATTGTATATACTGTATAATATTTATGTATAATTAAAAGAAAATATTAAAATATATAGAGTATTTTAATACAATTAATATTTTAACTCCGCATCAAGAAGCCAAATATGAGGAATTAAGAACAGGTTAGTTGTATTTAATTAGTGTGTCACATCCGTTTTCTTCTTTGCTGAGTAGGTTGAAGAGAATGATGTTGAAAGCTTCTGGATGAATTTCACTTTTGATTTTAAATTTGTATCTTTTATTATTTCAGCCATATAATTCATCAAGCCTTCTGATGGATGAAGTGTAGAAGCCCTGTTTGATTTAGTTGATTAGTTTTGAAGAGCAGAGGAAGAAGGATGTCAGAGTTCATGCCATACCCTTACAGAGGGCCCGGAGGTGCTTTGATGCGCTTCAAGAAAAGAAAGTCACGTTTCACATTCCAGGAGGTTGAACTGCTGCTCAGTGAGGTGCAGAATAAACGGCATATTCTGGTTGGTAAGTCAAACCTTTTTATTTTCATATCACAAGATTCAATAGGATGTGAAATTATGTAAATTATGCTTTGCATATGTGAGGGATAATAGTTAAATGAACTCACGATTTGAACAGGAAAGTTCAACCGGGGCATTTCGAAGGATCTGAAAAACCGCACATGGGCAGATGTGACGGCACGTATCAATGAGGTCAGTGAGTGTCATCGAGAAATTATTGAAGTCATTAAGAAATGGGCAGACCTCAAATGCGACACCAAGCGGAGGGTGGCTGCCATGAGGGCATCGGGAGCCACGGCCGCCCAAATCGCACAAGAGCTGTCGCCTATAGAAACTATGGTGCACCAGATCCTTCAGATGTCTAACCCTAACAAAAATGTGAGCAGTTTGGCAAATGATGACCAAATGGATGACGAAGACGAGGACATTCCAGGTCTCTCTGAGATACCACACAGCTTCTCTCACATGGCAAATGGCAGGCCTCATTCGTTTGCTTTGCCAATGCCACCTCCCTTCCACACTAGTATCCCAGGCAAGAGTGATACAGAGCTTCCTGCACACATGATGTTCGGTGGTGAGTTCCATTTTTATTTTATTTTTAAATGAGGTAGGTGATTCATTACTGAGTGTTTGAATGTTCAAAATATATTAAATTTGTTACTTTTATTGTATTGATAGATTCATCAGTGCCTCTAATAGATGTCCAGACTGACACATCAGAAAAGGAAGGTAAGAAACAATGCAGAGAGAATGCAGATGGTTTTTTTAATAAATTTTTTTTATTTTTTTTTTTAAATTTTATTCTTTTTTTATAATCTTGTTAAAAAATATAGTCACTTTACATTGGGTGACGTGAATACCTTTTATGATGTTTTTTTTTTTTTTTTTTTTTGTGTGTGAAAGTGTTTTTTTGTGTCAAATTTGTAATGTTTGTGGTTGTTTATTCTTTATTTTGTGTTATATATTTGATTTTTAGGTTGTTATTTTTCATTAAAACTTTTTTTATTAATATTGGAAAATATTGTATTTGGGACAATAGATGATTAATATTTATTTGATTATTGCTTTTTTACATTTATAAAAAATGTAATATTTAAAAAACTCAACTTAATTATCTCATAAAAATATTTGAAAAAAAAAAACTTTTACCTCAAGGTATGTAGATTATACCTTGAAAAATACACACACACAAATTTTAATATATATATATATATATATATATATATATATATATATATATGTGTGTGTCTATATGTATATATATATATATATATATATATATATATATATATATATATATATATATATATATATATATAATATATATATAAAAAAGTTTATACAATTTTTATGTGATGTTTAGTGATGCTTACACAAAGTGACCACAAAGTGACATTTTTAGTTTAAAAAAATTAAATCTTGCTGAAATTGATATTGTTTTTGTTAATGTGGTCATTGTTTTTTTTATGGGGTTTATTGGGTGATGTTTAACTGAAATGTGTGTTGGCAGTGTGTGAACACAACCACCCTATAATGATAAAAAACCTTTTTTTTTTTATCTACTGAAATCTTTACCCCTTTCTCAAGTCGAGTCGATCTCGGATACCTGTCTGTGTGATGTCACAAAGACGGGCCCCTCCCACGATAGTTTGATTGACACTAGTGTTTCAGCACAGACTGGACTGGTGTCTTGTCTTAGACCGGCCCTGAGTTAGCTGTCATCAGTCTGCCATTGTTTCACCGCCGAGCAGATGTAGACAAGAATGACTCCTAAGCGATTGAGGTGTTCTGTTGTTGGATGTAATAATGAACATAGAAGCCGACATCTGAGCCGCTGAAGACACCGTGGATTACATTTGCGGGGTCAGCAGAGCTCATTAACATTTAAAGCAAAATGCTACAAAACTGCGTGCTCTGAAAATAGCTGTTTTTGATGGTAAAAAAGGTGTTTTTTACACTACCATTGAGAAATTTTAACCAAACTATAGCCCTGTTTGCACGGGATTAGTATTACATGGTGACCTCCAGTAATTTGTAATAATTGCAGAGGTTGTATGCGAATCAGCCATATGTGTAATTTGTAAAGTAAAAATTCCCCCGCAAAAGACCTACCATATTTCGCCGAACACAGAGGTCCTGTGATAATATTAGTCACGTGCTAATCTCTGTGATTTGGCCTGGATTTGGGCGGGTCGTATATCATTTTTCGAGGTTTTTGTTTCCTGTGCGCCTTTTTATCCATTTTTCGCAAAGAATGGAGCTGTGTTGGAGTGTTTAATAGTATTTTGGGTGCTGTCATATTCACTACACCATTCAGTTTGCAGAAAGAGAAAGCTGAAAAGGTTTTGAGGTTAATGTGTTACAAATAAATCATTTATAAAGCTTGAGATATTATTTTAATCTGGTGAAATATAAATGACACAGCGAAAGAAACTATATAATTATTTTTTTTTAAAATCCATCTGAACCATAGAACAGGACTCTCAAAGCCTTGACATCCGGGTATCTGGGAGATAAGTCAGTAAATTCGAGTAAAATCACAGGCTTCGCTTATCCCGTGCGAATGCACCACATGAAATTCAGATGTGGGAGGTTAATTTCAAAATCACACAAGGTCACTAGATAATACTAATCCTGTGCAAATAGGGCTTATGTTACAGACTTTTCACTAAGAACCTAAAGAATCATATAAACTTGTGGAAAATGGGCATCCGATGACCCCTTTAATTGACCGTAATGTTTCATGTATCCATTTTATATAATAAACATCTCCTAAGTTCTCTTTCAAATATGATGTTAATGTCTAAAATTAACATGTTTCTTATCCTTCCAGGCAGTAACATGCAGTTTATTGAACCAAGAAGCCAACCAAGCCAGAATCCTATTGGTATTAAAGGATTCCTCAGCCATCCTATTGCTGAGAAGAGCCATGTTCGAGAAAAACCTAATCACAACACAACATTTAACGGCCCCTCATCTGCCAGTATCCCAACATTTCTTGCACCTTCTGCAGTGGCTGCCTCATCGTCACGTTCCGCTCCTGCTCGGCTCCCTCCCCAACCTGCTCCTGTGGAGCCTCGCAGTCTGCAGGAACGTTTATCCCAGAGTGCCTCGCTCAGCCTGCAGGAACAGCAGGCCACCACACTCCTGATAGGGTCGCTGTCTCGCTCACTCGAGTCACTCGCGGAGTCAGTGCAGAGATTGGTCCACACCCAGCAGCAGTTTTCACGCGACACCTTACAGCTGCAGCGTGACACACTCCACGTCCTGCGTGACTTCTCCTCCAACGCCTTGACTCTCCTGCAGGACAAGGTCAATGGCCATCCGTAGCTCTATCCACAGCTGCATTTGGGAGCAAGTTACACAAACAGTGAATGCTGATAGCAAAGAAAATACAATAAGCTTGAGGATATAGTGACACTAGAGTTTATGGCAATCTCTGAAAATGTTTTAAGAGTTATAGAGCTGACAGGACTAAAAGATTTCCCTATTTATAACATAATAACCAAAATAAGAAGCACTAGAATCTAAAACAGGTTCTTTGTAGAGTTCCTTGTATGTACCGACTGAATATTTTCAGTAGATGGCTGGGTCTCATAGACTGTTGGACCAATTGTGTGCTGTTTTACAGGTAATTTAAAAGGGCAAAAATTATTTAAAAATTGATTGGTAATTTAATATAATTATATTTGTGGTGCTTTTTAACATATTGCAAAGTGGCCATTAAATTGGCTGCTTTTAATTTATGTAATCTGATTATTATTTGATTTTTCTTTATTTAGCTTTGTTATTCTGATGGTTTTCCATGTTTAACTTTTAAATCGGTTTCTGGCTGACACGTTACTTATCAGATCTGCTGTATATGTTTATGTTCTTTTAGCCAGGTGCATTATCTGTTTTAAGTTGTTTCTCTTAACTTGAATTTCCAAAGACTCATTATTGTGTTTTATTCTTCCTCCAGATGTGATTTAAAATTCTGATTGAAGGCACATTATCTTAGCTGTAGCTCCGATGGACCTGTGAAAAAAATGTCTCCTGCTTTAAAACCCAATGTAAAGGAAGGAAATAAAACATATAAATTTAAATATTATTTAAAATGATACTAATTTTTAACTGAGCTGCTTTTCTTCCTTCAGATTAAAGGAATAATTTACCCGGAAATGATCATTTGCTGATGATTTTCTCAACCTCAGACCATCTAAATTGTAGATTAATTTATTTCTTCATTGGAACTGACATTGAGAAATTTAGCATTATATAACTTGCTCACCAGTGAATCCTCTGCAGTAAATGGGTGCCGTCAGAATGAGAATCCAAATAGCAGATAAAACATCACAATAATCCACACGACTCCAGTCAATCAATCAATTTCCTGTGAACTAATCTTTTAAGTGTGACAGAAAATCAGGACAAAGGGTTATGGCTACCATATGTAGTTTTATGTCTGTTCAGTAGCACAGCAATCATTATCAGGAAATACAGAACATTCAAATTGTTATACAGCATGGGCTAGTGAAACCTGCAATTGTATGATGGTTAAACAGCTCATCACAAATTTTTATCTAACATGTTAAACTCAAAGTAACAACTCATGAAAGTTTATGAAGAGACAAAGGTTTATATAATGGTTTGTCAAAAGATGAGAAAAAAAGAGCTCAAGTTGCTTATGAGATTATGACTAAACGTTTATTCTTGAATTTGCATTCTCAACACTGATCTCTGGCAAGAGGAATACAAAAATATCCACTAGATGTCTCTCTTGCACTTTTGTTTCCAAGTGTAGAACAGGTTGTTCAAAAAATTATTTTTTTTTATGAACCTTGTCACATAATTTAGTCACATAATACATACTAGGAGGACCAAGTTTACCACCCGCAAAAAATAAAATTTGAAGAATAAATTGTAATAAAATTCTACTCAATTACAAATGAACAAATAGAGCAATAAAAACATTTTAAAATGTAGTAAAACATAATTTAAGTAATATGTATTAAAAGATACTATAGGAATATTAAGATTTTAAGGAAAGGCAATCCTGACTGAAACTGTGCCATCTTGTGGTCTCCCCTAATAAATGGCCATGTTTCTCCTTATTTTCACAATCCTCTTCATCTGTTAGATGGTCTGCGGAATCCTCAGGGTATTTCGAACAACGATATGAAGATGTTGGCATGGAGAGAAATAGTTTAAAGTCTAGAATATACTAAAAAATTTCATGCACCTCATACAAATAGTTGTCATCTTTATTTCATTTTTTTTTTTGCCATGGTCTTAGGTTTATCTGGATTTAACATGCAGTAAAGTTTAATCAACAGATTTATGAAAGCGCCATCTGCCTCATAAAATGGGTAAATAGTCAGTAATTAAACAATTAAACAAAGTATGTACATAAAGTACCCTTACTCAAGATGTCAAAAACATTTGGCATTTTTTTACCGTTCACCTGGCCTATTTTGAACATTTTAAAGAGCCATTATTTTCAAATTAAAATCATACAGTGGTTATAAGAAGGATTGTAAACATGTTTTTAGTTAGTTTCAGTAATTTCAAAAAAAAAAAAAAAATTAAAAATATATTTAATATTTTATTTATGGTGATTGGCGAGTTTACAGTTTCCAGCAACCCTGTAAAGGTAATTCATACACATATTATAATTCATCAGTTGCACTGCAAAGTTATATTGGTGATACATTATAAACTAAAGTATTATTTGTATACTTACATATTTGGCTTTGATTTCACCAGCCATCATGCCATGCTCAGATGTCTGTGTAATTCACATTTTCTCTTTAAAATAAAATTGAAAATAAAATATAAATAAATACATAAACACATAATTAACAGTATACATTATATACTACATAAATTACAGTACTGATGAAAGGTTTGGGCTCAATTTTCCAATGTTTTTTTTTTAAGGAACATTGCTTTTTCATTATTGCAAAAAGTTCCTATTTCAAATAAATGCTGTTCTTTTGAACTTTCTATACAACAAAGGAACCAGAAAAAAAGTATCACAGTTTCCACAGAAATATTAAACTGTTTTCAGAATTAATATCAAATTGATCAAAATTTGAATATGATAATACAGAAAACATTTATTCTAAATTACTGTTTTAAATGTACTATTTTACTGTCTTTTTAAATTTTTGAACAATAGTGTACTTATTTTGGTGTAATACATTTAACAAGTTAATGATATTTATCAAATCAACAACAAAATTACGGTTCAGGTTCAACATGAGGTTGCACAAGTTTAAAATATCACTATGTACAGAACAGTGAGTACCTCATGCCATTCCAGCGTCTTTACAGGAAGAGCCAGGTGACAGAGCGGACAGGTGCTTATCTTATCCAGGTCCATGTCAATGTTTCTGTCTCTCTTCACCTTGTGCAATGATGAGAAGGAGAAATCTGCAGCGTCTGGAGTGCTATTTCCAGGATTGGGGTTGTCATCCTCTTCCTCTGAGTCATCATCCTCGGCGTCTACAAACTGTAAGGACTGTTTGCAAAGCAGCTGGTAAAAAAAAAATAACCAAAAGATCTGAGGTGTTAAAAATAGATTTTCATAATCACATATTATAACTACATATTCTTATTTATTGACACATTTTACCTTGTGTTCCTTCAGCTTCTCTGAGGGAATGTATTTCAGACAGCTCTGACACTGCAGCATAGACTGCTCTGAAGATAACAGATATGCCAAATGCCAGTATTTTACAATCACAGTTTGTCTGAATACCTTAAAATATGCAGAACCTGGCAATACTAAGACTTGTAACATATCTATAATGTTTCAGACTGATCATGTCATTGACTAACCATCTGTGTCAGAAGTATCATCCTCAGGGACAAGGTCTTTTAATGTTGTGGGGGCGGAATTAGAGCAGATCTGAGCGTGATCAAGCTGGTCCTTCAGTTTAACGTACCGGCCACAGTCAGAGCAGCGCTCCGTGCGACTCCCACAGGACACTTTGTGCTCTTTTAGATTGCTCAGAGGAAGCTTAAGCTGACAAAACTCACAGATCTGTGGCCTCTCAGTGCACTCATCTTTCTGTAAACAAGGAGAGATAGAAACAACAAAGGAATAAGTGTGAAAACACTCTAAGAGAGAGCAGCCTCAGACTTAACATTTTCACAGTACGAGATTGAATACTCACCTCATGATCCAACAGATGCCTTCGTTCCATCTTTTTATTGCACATCTTACATTTTATCTGTGAGACATAATGAAAAATGAGACCACTGACATGGTTTCTCAGAGGGGGAGATTACAGTGATGAGTAATAAGCATGTCAAGTCGAAAACGTTTAGCTGGAAAATTCATCCCAAATAATCTTTTGTGACATAAAGGGACAAGGGCCTGTAAAAAGCAGCAAAGTGTTAACCAGTGTTGAGTGGTGGGGTGGTGACCTCTGTGTGCTGTTCGGTTTTATGCTGCTCCAGTTGATCTCGAGGCACAGTTTCATCGCAGTCAGGGCATACACACAGAAACCTCTTACAGTGTGGTTCGTGCAGGTCATAGTTTGACTTCGCCACCTCTTTCTTGCTGCATGCAAACATTGGAGAGACTCTTTACAGAGACTGGAGAATGGAAAAGGTGTTATGACACTACAATGTTATGGTACTTCAAGGAACAGTTCCCCCGAAAATTTTAATTCTGCAATTATTTACACACCAGCATGCTGTTCCAATCCTTTATGATTTAGTTTTTTCTGTGGAACACAAAATATGTTTGCAAAATATCAATATCCTGGTCACTCTTTTCCATATAATGAATCCAGAGGGACTGGAGATGTAAAAAAATAAATTAAATAAGTAGACTTTCGTCATGGGCCTTTGGGAGTTCATAATAGAAGCAGCTAATAGTCTAACTCTAATTAGTAAACGAATCATTGAATCAATGAATCGCTTGATTAGTTCACAAAAAGGGTCTCAGTGTCCCACACAGGTTAAAAGAGCTGGAGGAGAAGAGTAGCTATTTAAAGACTTACATCGGGGTGTAATATCACTTGAGGAGACTTGAAATATAGAGCACGAGTCGTATGGAGTTCTTCTATGACACTTGTACGCGCGTTTGCGGTATTTTACATTAAAAAAAAAAAAAAAAAAACCTTCACTATTATATAAAGTGGCCAGGCTAACCTTGTAAAATCCACTTGCTGTGTTCCCCTAAGAAAGAAAGTCACAAGGGTTTGGAAGGACATGCACGTGAGTAGTAAATGATGCTAGAAATGTTGTTTGAAATATTCATATAACCTGACTGTTATGTAGCAACAGGCTTCAGCCCGAGAGCGTTTAAGTCACAAGGTAATAAATAGCTAGCGTTAAAACCTTTCACCAATGTATCAATACAGCTGAATATCAGTGATTCAAATGTAAAATGTAAATGTAATCCGTCGCCATGTTACAGCCACAGCTGGTCCCATAGTTTCACTTTGTTTAAATTAGGTTATCGACAACAAGGTAATAGTCATTATTGTTGAGAAGGCCTATTGTTGATTAAGTAGAATATGTTTTTGTTTTCGATATTTTGTTGTTGCTGAATACTGTAGTAGGAATATTATTTTTTGTTGGTGTTATTATAGTCGAAGAATTTTTTGTTTTTTTTTTACATGCGTTGGCAGTGAACACAGATAGACGTCTTACCGAAACTCTGTGCGCTAGTATAATTAGGCTACATTATAAAACACTTACCAGTGAGTACATAAAATCAGTTCCTCTTCGTCCATAGCTAGAGTGAGATGACTGGGTTACTGTGTTGGGGTTGATATTTTCTCTTACCCTAAACAGAAAGTGAAACAGAAACTTAAGGTGTCGTAAATAAGTGTTTCTTATTGCCAAACCTCTGTTGCTAACTCCTAGTAGGCTAACCACTTATCTATAATAGAGAACAATTCAGTTCACGACGTCATGAAATTTATATTAGATTTATATAGATCAGTGATAGTAACACAATCCTGTTTTTAGCTATAGGCCTATATGTGTTTGTGTGTGTGTGTGTGTGTGTGTGTGTGTGTGTGTATATATATGGTTCATTATTGTACTGTAGGGTGCATTAGGGGATGCTTTTTAAAGAAATTATACTTTTATTGTGCAAGGACACATTAAACCAATCAAAGTGACATTTGAAACAATTCTATTTCAAATAAATGCAGTTCTTATGAACTTTCTATTCAACAAAGAAACCTAAAAACTGATATCATGATTTCTACAAAAATATTGAGCAGCACAACTGTTTTCAACAGTGATCATAAGAAATGTTACCTGAGCACCAAATCATTATATTAGAATGATTTCTGAAGGATCATGTGACGCTGTAGTCTAGAGTAACGACTTCTGAAAATTCAGCTTTGTCACAACAGGAGTAAATTACACTTTAAAATATATTAAAATCATTTTTTTTAAATTGCAAAAATATTACACAGTATTACCTCATACTGTGTTTTTTTAATTAAGCAAACAGTCTTGATGAGCATAAGATAAAATTATTTTAAAAAGCACTGACCCAACTTTTGAACAATATGGATTGGCGGGGTATGTTTCATACATGACTGTATCTAAACAATTTTATACTATGCTATTTTGCGGTTAGATGTATTCATTTATTTTATATTATTTGCCAAACTGATGCTATGAGGAAAGCAAATTCCAGTCTTGTGTTTACCTGTATTTAAACTACACATTTTACCTTCTCAAGTGAAGTAGTTTACTCATTTACAATGTATATGCATTAGTATGGATCAGTTCATGATGTTCAGCTTTGTATCTCCTCTGGATGATTATTGCTCAACTCACATATGCTGTCACTTTAGTCGAACCATTAGGAGTCTGACAAACTTCTGGATGGATGTCTCTCATTGGCCCCATTAGCAGATACTCACTTATTGACTCTCCAGTTCAAGATTTTATTGAGCTGTTAGTTTTGGAAAAATTTTCTCTAAATAATTGAACAAGGCTTTTGTGTCAAGGCCTCAGAGACATCAGCAGCTAATGGATGTTTGTCAGCAGAAGCAGCAGAGAAGCAGACAGCTGTGTCACGCCAGGGGAATCACAGTAATTACGGTATTGAATTTTGCATTTTCACTCTTGCCGCAGATGGGTGTGGACAGGGAAGTTTACACAGACCGGTTCATTCTCTAATTCCTGAGTGGGTCATCTGTCGCCTGCAATCTCTGATCAGAATTGTGATCAGCATTAGACCTGCTGTGGCCAAATACACACAGGGGTAATCTGGCCTGATGTTGTTATACATAAACCAGTGAGTAATTATAGTGTAAGATTGTACGCTGCAGGCCTGGACTGCACACTTTGTGTGTGTGTGTGTGTGTGTGTCTCTTGTTATATAATATTAAAGTTCACAGTTCCTCACTCCACCATTTCGACCAGCCAACAAAGAGCAAAGCAAATGACAGGGACGTTAGCATCAATTCAACAGTCAAAGAGTGAGGAGTTCTAGTCTTACATCCTTAAAGGGATAGTTCACACAATAATGAAAATTCTGTCATTAATTACTCACCCTCATGTCGTCATCACGCCGGATCTGGGTCAGCGCCGGTGCCACTGCACGCTTGTGTCATGGTACTGCCGTGAACGCGCATCCACAAGAGATGCAGTAGAGATGAAAATGTGGAACAAACTGGTTATTTTTATTTTTTTTTTTACGCAAAAAAGTATTCTTGTAGCATCGTAACGTTACAGTTGAACCACTGATGATGTCACATGGACTACTTCGTCGATCATCTTGGTACTTTTCTGTGTCTTGATCTTGTAAGGACCCTTGTTGTCTATGCGAGGGTCTGAAAGCTCTCAGATTTCAACAAAAAATTCTTAAATTATGTTCTGAAGATGAAGTCTTTCGGGTTTGGAACGACATGAGGGTGAGTAATTAATGACAGCATTTTCATTTTTGGGTGAACTATCCCTTTAATCTCTCACCACCTCTTCTTTCGCCCCCCTTGGTGATTATATTAGTTTCTGATCTCTTTAGAGTTTTATTGCACTAGATCAAATTGCTTTTATAAGCACATTGGAGACAACTGAGTTGTGAGTCCAAAAAAGAATGAAACTAAATATTGTTTTATTGCACTGCAGACCAATGTTACAACAATTTCATAAAATGACCTTGGGATTGGTTTCAATGTTATTTTGAGATCGTTATTAGGAGGATGTATATTATGCTTCTTATATTACATTTTATGACAATCACCTTTCATTTATCCTATTTTAGTAATAAGACATTATTTGTTTAACACTTATTGGCCTGGTTTCACAGACAGGGCTTAGACTAAACCAGGATTAGGCCATAGATCAATTGGGACTTTTAAGTAATTTTTCATAACCGTGCCTTTGAAAACACATTACCGGTGTGCCTCCTGAGCCAATACAAAGGCACTGATATATTTTAAGATCAGTCAGTGCAAGTTTCTTTCAGCTGACACAGCCCAGACTTACATTTTAGTCTGGGACTAGGTTTAAGCCTGGTCTGTGAAACCGGGGGATTATAAAATAAATTCAAAGTAAAAAGCTCAAAGTGATTTACAGTAAAAAGAAAAACACAACAATAAGCAGAGTAGTTACTGTTATACTTTATAATTTATTAATTTTTAATTTATTTGTATAGTGCTTTTCACAATACCAATCGTTGCAAAGCAGCTGTCACACTACGCTGTTCAGGGAGCACGCTGGAGGCACAAGGAAACATTTAATAAAGGAAACACTGGGAATAATCCACAACAGAAGCTTGAGCAACAATCATAAAAAAACAAGTAGACCCGAGAAACAGTGAACGCATAGGCAGAGACTTAAATACAAAGGATAATTGGGGAAACACATGTGAATAGGATCATAATCAAACTAAACGAGGACAGGAACATGACCAAATAAGGAAAAACCGGAACAGAAATTGGCAAAACAGATCCATAATCCTGATAGCAGCTTTAAAGAAAATATTAGGTTTGTACATTACATTTAGGAGTGGGTTATTAGTGGTGACTATGGCAGAAATGTACAGTAAGAATCATGCAGTTATACAAATTACATCTAATCAAACAGACATTATTAACTGCAATGATTATATGTTGCGATTAAACTTAGTGATTGCGATTAAACATTGTGATTTAAGCAGAATTTGGTAGTTTTATATGTTGTTCTAGGGTTAGCATCATCTGAGATCTCCTGGGGGGTTGGCATCATCTCTTCTCAGGTGTTCGGTCATCTAGGTTCTTCGAAAGGGTTGGATCCAGATTAAAGTTTGTGTAATTCCTAGTTGCCTCAAGAATGCAATCCCATGGCAGAAACAGAGAAGCAGATAGAGACTAAATTAGCGTAGCTGCTGATCCAACCAAGCAAAGATTATGTGTTAAACCCAAGCAAAAGAATGAAAATGAGCATTTGACCAGATATAGCTGAAGTACACAGTTACGAGATACATTATGTGAATTATTGGCTAAAAAGATGTGTCTTTATACTAGATTTAAACAGAGAGAGTGTGTCTGAACCCTGAAAGTTATCAGGAAGGCTATTCCAGAGTTTGGGAGCCAAATATGTAAAAGCTCTACCTCCTTTAGTGGACTTTGATATCCTAGAAGGTACTACCAAGAGTCCAGAGTTTTGCGACCCTAGAGAGCGTGATGGATTGTAGCGTGATAGAAGACTAGTTAGGTACGCAGGAGCTAGATTGTTAAGGGCCTTATTAAGTAAGTAGGAATATTTTGTAACTGATGCGGAACTTAATAGGTAGTCAGTGCAGAGACTTTAAAATTGGGGTAATATGATCATATTTTCTTGACCTGGTAAGGACTCTAGCAGCTGCATTTTGGACTGCCTGTAGCTTGTTTATTGAAGATAATATTAATTGTTTTTTTGGCATGTACATTTAAATTAAACTACAAGCTGATGGATTTCTTTTCAGAGAGAAGTCACACCTCTAGCTGGCTCTCAGGTGTTGCAGTGCCATATGCTCATTTTCAATTCCTGTCAAATCTATAGTCATATGATTGCATGGAACAGAACGGGTTGATAAAATGCAAAACCTTATTTGAAAATGGGGTTGTTTTCGGATTAATGCTATATATACATATGTTTATCCAACCAAACTGGCATAACACCAAAGAACATTTCCAAAGAGGGTTACCAAGGCAACCCCAGAAAGTGCACCAATTAGAAGGCGCAATGGCTCTCAAACACTAAAATGCCAAGAGATTGAAGGAGATGGAGACAACAGCTCTAAACAAACAGACAAATGAAAGAACTAGGCAATGTTCAACAGGCACTTTTAGTGCAAGACTTGAAGTTGTGCACAGAGGATACAGTTTTCTTGCCCAGGTTGTGACGTTTCCACAAAACTCATCAGATATGTCATGTATCCCTTCATGTCTATGATGTACCACTTGTGAATCCAGATTATTGATGTTCCTCCAGTACGTGCGAGTGAGAGTTTATGTGAGTGGACATTGATCTGATTGGATCCCAGTGGTGGCCGACCGCATTGACCACATGCTGTTCTAATGGCCAGTGAGGCACATGTGTGTGCATGTGAAATGTGTGTGTGTATGTATATATATATACATATATATATCAGAATACTTGCATATATTTCACTGTGCATATTAATTTATACTTGCATATATAGCATATCTCAACTGCTTGATCGTTTGCATCATTGCATATGTATAATATGTAAATGTATAGTATATTATCTAAAAGCTTTAATATACTAAATGAAACTATTCGGCATGAGTACATTACGATGTTATAAACATTAACATCATTATTTTCTTTAAGGATAGCTTTGAAACAGTATTGTGAAAAGTTGATAAAAAAATACATTTACACAGAAATTTCAATAGCAAAAAACAGTTATAAAATTAATGTTTTTATATTTTTATTTATGATTTTATAATAAATTACAAATGCGTAGTATATTTTGTCATGAAAGGCTGGTATGATGCTTTAATGCTGCATTGCATTAGCACTTGAACAATATAATAGTACCATTGGTTATTGGCTGATATTAGATATTTTGTATTCAGCACTAGCTGATATTGAATATTTCACTGTGCATATTAATTTAAAGTTAATTCTTTAAAAATACTGATTTGGTAACTCTATTAAATGTCATTTTTAGCTATCTTTATTTTAGAATGAAAAAAAGTTCATCTTGTGCATTATAATTTTAAGATGCCTATTCATTTATAGCATATAAAATAATTTATTTAAATTTTAGTGATTTCTTTAAATGTAATTATATAATGCAGAATTTGGTTATACTTTATTTTAAGGTCCATTCTCGCTATTAACAAACCATTAACTACAACTTTTGCCTCAACAAACTCCTAATTTGCTGCTTATCAATAGTTAGTTAGGTCGTTGTTAAATTTAGGTATCTGGTGGGATTAGGGATGTAAGAATACATCTTCATGTAGAATATGTGCTTTATAAGTACTAATAAACAGCAAATATGTTAATAAAAGAAGACATCAGCAACTAGTTAATAGTCAGAATTGGTCCCAATACTAACGTGTTACCCAGAATTTTAATATCAGCCATCTAACATGATAAATTATTATCGGTATTGACTAAATTTTAATATTGGTGATCTCTAATTAACACAGAGCAAAGCAGCATCACAGTCACCTTTGACACTAGAGCCTTAAATCTGTTGAAGATGTCATAAATCTGTTGAATTCTGCATGCATTTAAATGGAAATTTCAACAGAGGTGCATTTTTGCACGAGTTATTAATGCTTTATGCTTTTCAAGCCACAAATGAGTGTGTCTGTGCCATAAATCTTCTGTAAGTATGGCTTTTGAGGCTCTATCCAATTTTACATTTGAGAAATGATCCACACCCCCTCACAAGCCCGTCACGTATTCAATGCCATAGCAACTACTACAACTAACTACTACCTGCATTCTTACACACACATACACTCTCTCTCTCTCATGCTCTCTCTCCTCACGATTCGCTCACATTCTCTCATCTTTTTCCCTCCCTCCACTGTTTTGTTCTCTCTCTCTCTCTCTCTCTCTCTCTCTCTCTCTCTCTCTATCTATTTCTCTGAGCGATTCTCTGTCCTCACTTGTGTTGAACCAGTCGTTTCATGCAGCACTGCTGTGTTTACTCAGTCCTATGAGCCACTGATGGCAGATTCAAGGTAAGGTGATGTTTTAATAGATATTCAAGTGCATGATGGACGAGAGAGTAAAGCGTATTTCCCGCAGATGTTTGTCACACTATTGGACAGCAGCGTGTGGGTTTGAATGGGATCCGACTAAACTGTTGCTGTACATCTCAGGGTGTGTTTGTATTTGCATCCGTTTTCTTACTAGCTGTTTTTGGGAGCCATACGTCATGCCCATGAGTTGCATCAGGCTCCCTAAACTAATTTAGAGTTTTAAACTGACACATTTTCTCTCAAAAAGTCCTAAACCACAAACATGTGATATTAAAACAAGTCAGCTATCTAAATGAATAGCTTGTTTTTGGCTTGTGTGTATGTGTGTGTTGCTTTAGTGACTCATTCCCTTAGTGTATGCCATTGTTTGTGGGAGCCAAAGGGATATTTTCAGCAAGATGGCTTAATTTTTAGAAATAAATAAAGTATGTGGATGATGCACGAGTCATTCTGCATGGGTTGTGTGGGATTTGGTAAGCAAAGAGTTATCATAAATCATAAAGAGCCTTGTATATTGACACAATGAAAGGGACTGCATCAAATATGTAAAACAGTGTTAGCATAATTTATACACAGTTTAAATATATACACAGTCAAATTTCCTTGTGGTTGTACCAGGAAAGGAAATATGATCTTGGGTTTAACATGACAGAACATTCTGCTGAACAACTGCGGCTATTATTGCAACCTGTAGCTTGAGCTGCTGCTGAGAGTAATTTTTGTTTGATTACTGGGATGCACATAGAGTGGTAAATGGACCATATGTTCCTGTCCTCTACAGTGCAAGAGTGTCACGATGCACAGTTCACCTTTACGCCATAATTACGTCTTATGTGGGTTCTGCCGTGCATATCAGCCTCATCTGCTCTCTCTGTTGTTCTTTCTGTCCTTTTCCTTCCATTATTTGGATACTCATCCGATCATTTCTCCATCGCTCATTTTCTCACTTTCTATCAAGTCTCTTTCGCTGTCTTCCCCCCCTGCGGTCTCTCATTAGTTTGCTTCCTCCCACTCCGTACCTCTGTTCTGTACCTGCCCTCTCTTGATTTGCTAAGGGGAATGAGTGATGAGCAGAAGCTTAAATGGAGAATGAGTCACTGTAGTGGCAGGAGTGAAAGGTGATAATTCTACTTCTCTTCTCTTCTCTTCTCTTCTCTTCTCTTCTCTTCTCTTCTCTTCTTCTCTTCTCTCTTCTTCTCTTCTCTCTTCTCTTCCCCTTCTCTTCTCCTTCTCTCTTCCTCTCCTTCTCTTCCTCTTCTCTGTATCTTCTCTCGCCGCCCTTCTCTTCTCTTCTCTTCTCTTCTCTTCTCTTCTCTTCTCTTCTCTCGCCTAGTGTCTTGTTGTCATCTTGTCTCATTTGTTTCCTGTTTCTTCTCTTTTTCTCACTTTTCTTTTTTCTTACCTGTTTTGTTTTGTTTTGTTTTGTCTCATCTCTTCTCTTCCAATCTAGTCTCTTTTCACAGTGTCTTGTCTCATCTCTTCTCATATGTTGCATGGTTTCCTCCTCTTTTGTTTTGTTTTCTTTTATATCTCATCTCATTCTTTTTTTCCATTTTGTTTTGTATTGTTTCTTTTTCTTTTTTATTATTTTGTATTTCATTTCCTTTCTTTTTGATCTCTTCTCTTCTTTCATTTTTCATATAATTTGTGTTTACATGATCTTAAGTAATTTTTTACTCTTTTCTTTTCTTGTTTTGTTCTGTCTCTTTTTATTTTTATTCTTCTGTTTTGTTTCCCTTCTTTTTATCTCTTCTCTTCTTTCATCTAGTCTTTGTTTTGTTTTTTGTTTTGTTTTGTGTCTCACCCTCATTGTGCTCACCTCATCTAATGCCAATTATTTACTCACCTCTTCTTGTTTCATCTCATTTTGTTTGTTTTGTTTTCATCTGGTCTCTTTTCTTTTGCCTCTTATTTTGCCTAATTTCTTTTCTTCTAAGCACTACTTTGTGTCTCATCCTATTTTCTTGT
This sequence comes from Cyprinus carpio, assembly GCF_018340385.1. Taxonomy (NCBI): domain Eukaryota; kingdom Metazoa; phylum Chordata; class Actinopteri; order Cypriniformes; family Cyprinidae; genus Cyprinus; species Cyprinus carpio. The sequence goes on from NC_056611.1 coordinate 19,803,377, forward strand.
CTTTTCTCTTCTTGTCCCAACTCTTGATCTTGGTCTCTTCTTGCCTAGTTTCTTCTGTCTTGTTTCATCTTCATCTTCATCTTCATCTTCTTTCTGATCTTCTGTTCTCTTTTCTTGCATCTCTTTGCCTCTCATCTCTACACTGTCATTTTGTCACTGCTTTCTGGTCTCATCTTTTTCTCTGTCTCATCTTTGTCTTTTTTCTTCTCATCTTTCTTATACTTTCTCGTTTTGTTACGTTTCATTTTGTCTCATTTCATCTCTTCTCAGGTAAGTTTTACAAGGAAAGAAAGGTGTAAAAAGGAAAGAGAAAGAACATCAGCCAATTCATCAAGATTGTCAAATGACAACATGAGTGAGGCTTATAAACTACATACCACAGAGCTGTGCTGTCCATCCCTCTCTGTAAGCTCAAAAGATAAGGTAGTGCGTGAAGAGCTAGAAGCATTGCAGAAACAAGCATTTATTTCTGTGTGTGCATGAACACATATGTGGATGTGTTTGATGTGCCGGTTGGTTGGGTGTAAACGGGTTGCAGGCTGTGAGTGGGTGTAGTAGCTGAGCTCTATGTCATGGCTATTAAAATCCTCTCGCACACCACGGAGACGGGTGAGAGAGTGGCGTCCATCGCTAATGAGTGGATCAGAGACAGAGTCAAGCACGGGAATACAAAATGTGTGACGGCCTTGTGAGAGAGAGAAGTTAAGGATGAGGTTGAAGAGAGGACAACATAGGGGAGGAACAGAGTGTTAAGCGTGTTAACACCAGCACCAACACCAACAGAGTGTTAACACCCCCAAAGGTTTTATGGAGAAGTGAAAGGAAAAAATTATGAGATGGAATAAAAGCAAAGCAGAATATGTTGTCCTGATTTCAGGTTTTGGTGGCTTGATTCCAGAGACAGATAAGGGGAAGCCCAGCCAGTAGATCTAATGAGCCAGATCGTGTGAGCGCTGTCTGTGAGTGATACGACCCCCTCTCTACCCACTAATCTAATGAGAGAGCATGCCGTTCATTTTGCTGCAGTGCTGGAAAACAGCCCCATCAGTCAGTCTTGGCTCAGGGCTGCTGGAGCCCACAAAACACTGTCTTCAGTCCATTAGGTTGGGCACAATCATGCCAAGCGCCTCACTTAAACTGTTCAACACAACTGCAACATATGCTGCACAATCCAGTGACTGCAAAATGCAGAATTCCAGAATGAAAGTCTAGCGTCTTCTGGTGTAATGGTTAAAAGATCCTGTGCCTTCCTGTAGCTCAAACAGTAGCATAATGCTACCAACATGAATGTTATGTGTTCGATTCCCAGAGAAATCAAAAACTGATAAAATGTGTACATGCGATGTATAGTTTCTTTGGTTAAAAGTATCTTCTAAATGTATAATTCTTAACGTTATATTTGTGGTGCGGACTTCCCTATTCTCCTAGAATTAGAATGATTATTAAAACTTTATAGTTGTTGTAGTTCTCATTATAGTAAGCATCCTCAGTGTGAATGAGCCTTTAGGCAATGTTGAGTTTTCAACCTCACAACTTGACACAGTTACAGCCAATCTGAATATATTACATTGGACTGGCTGGCTGGTTAGGATAAAAAGTCATAGTTAAACGTTCTTGAACTATCAACTTATCACTATGCAATTCAATATGGTTCATGTAGATAGTTTGCTTTTATTTTTTATGTTCCAGACAGACAGCAAATCATTCATTTTCTTAAGTAGCTTCTGATTTCTAACACCTTGGTCTCCATAGTGTTGTGATGAGAGAATGCACTTGAGAAACAGTTTAGACAGGAGAAATCAGTCTACATATAAAATATTTGTCACAAATTTCTGAATAATTACTTTCTACATAAAACACTTTCTAAATAATTAAAGTATAGTGCATCTACCAATAAGAATATATAAATAAACCGTTTTTACCAATGCAGATACTGTATGTTAGAAACAATGCATCGTGATACAAATGCCAACTTTTATCTGATGCACACTTTTTTAAATTGATGCATCACATTGTTAACTTTTATGTAGATGCACCATTGCGAATTGGTGAATCTTACCATCCCTATACTATGAACCAATCACTGGCCCTAGTTTTAGGGGTTGGGTTTAATTGGTTTATTTAAACTACTGTTTAAGAAATTAATTATTTTATTCAGCAAGGAAACATTGAATTGATCAAAAGTGGAAGTAAAGACTTTACATTGTTACAAAGTATTGATCAAATAAATGCAGCCTTGGTAATTGGAAGAGACGATCAAAAACACAATAATTTTTTTTTTGATGAATTCAGACATTTAAATGGTAGTGTAGTACTTGGGTAAATCATATTGTGTGATTTTTTTTTTTTTTTTTTTTTTTTTTTTTTTTTTTTTTTTTTTTTTTTTTTTTAAGGTTGCTATTGGTGGTTTGACTTTTAAAATACATGCATTAATCATTTCTTTGCATAACCGTGCCTTTGAAATGGCTAATTATGTCCACGCCTTCTGGTGAAATTTAGCATCATTGCATTTCTCATTGAGTTTTACATTTACTCTTATTGGACTGCGTTGAATCGCAATCACATGTAGAAGGTCTTTTGGTTTATTTTTGCATCATTGCATTTCTCATTGAGTGCGTTAAAGGACATACGCCTTCTGGTGAAATTTAGCATCATTGCATTTCTTGTTGTTTTTTAAGTTTGTTATTTTTGGATTGGGTTGGTTTGTAATAGAGTGGTATTTTACATTGGTGGTTTAAAGTTTTTTTTCTTTTTATAAGGTATGATTAACCTTGGGTTTATTGCAGTGCTGGCGCTAAGCCTAAGGCTGCTTTTCCTCTTTCCTCCCTTCTCTCTCGCTCTCTCTCTCATCACTCATTCACAACATGTACGCCCTTCACTCTTCTTTATCAGAGAAGAAATATTGCTGTGTCTCTATAGAGAGGAAAAAGCAAACTGCTGGGGTGGTCACTGCTCAGTATAGGGCTAGATGCAGTACACACACACACAAATTTTGCAGAACGTTTCTACTTAAGAATTTCATGTTTAATTCAGTGCTGTTTCTTTGTAATGCCTTGTGAAATTTACTACCAATTTCTTCACCCATTTTTTTTCCAGTCTGGATGAGATATATATATATATATAAACTGAGGGTAAAATAGCCTGTTAATCTACACTCACCCTAATTTGTTCTGTTGATACATGCTCATTTAATTTATTTTTACTAACGCTCACATCTTTAAAAACACTAATTATTTTAGTAACACTGTTAATTGTAATCTTTAGAGAATCTCAAAATGAATATCCGTTATTCATACCGTACATTATAATGTTAAAATTTTTTTCAACAACTGATTTTAGTTTTAGTGTTTAATTTTGTCAAAATAATACAGTATAATACTAAATGGCTGAACATAATTTAAAGATCAAACAAGTTTTTTCATTTAATGTTTCTTTAACTATTTCATTTACTGTCATGCACAAACTCTGTGTTGCATAAATGTGTCAATAATGAGACAGTCGAGGATTCAGTAGATCGGGGAACAGGCTATTTCAACCCACGCTGAGTCATCGCTTTATGAGCTTCTGACTTCATGCCGCGGGGGACGGCCTTGAATTTGTCACTTGCTGACAGCCAGCATTCTGTCTGCCATGACGCTACAGCTGTTAGCTGGGGTCAGATGCACTTAGATAGATCACATCTGTCATATTCGTGTGTGAGTGTGGCTGCCTGTATGTGTGTGCGTGTGTGAACAAATCTTTTTTTAATCAGTGCCTGTGACCCACCATGAAACATCTCACCCGTTCCATTCGTTACGAATCACAAAGCCGGTGAGGAAAGTTCAAGTGATACTTGTCTGATTACCTCATATATTGATATTCCGCCATGGCCAGCATTAATCATTATTGAAGCGGATGTTAATGCAAGGGTGCCGGAGAGAAGTGCATGCCCACAGCGCTCATGATTTGCCCTCTCTTTATTTTAAAAAGCTCTCCAGCTGTCTAGGGAATGAGGAAATAAAAATGAATGATTTCAAGCTGTTACATCTATTTTCATTAGCAAAATGCATCACTACTATACAAAATGCGTTGTGTTCTATGAGCAACACTGATGAATAGAGAGGTGTGCTTTGAGTTAAGCATCATGCGTCATGTGTTTGATAGTGTTTTGATGTGTAGACACTGCCATATTTGTGTTATACTAGTTTAAAATTGACTTGATGTGTTTAACAACAAGTGTCCAAAATTGTGGACTGTGAATTGTGGGAAGTAACACATTGAATTAAACAATGAATTTTGATATCAAAAGCAATTTCACACAAGCAGGAGTGATATTGGACTAAATATTAGATGTTTAAACTTGTGTGAACTTCAAGGGAAATGGCATCATGAAATCCACTAAAAATCACCTTGGGACCAATTGGTTAAAAGTCATTACATTAATGGCTTTGTATTTCCTGTGCTACTACTTTGCTGGAAATAATGAGTAGCTGGTGTGACCTAAAAAGCCACACACAGACACATTTATACAGTATAGAGGGAGGTGAAGTGGAGAAGGGTGGGTGGATAGGGCGGGGAAACAGGTAGGAGGAGGCATTAGTTTGCTCCCCTCTTGTCCCTTACTTTTGCCCCTGTTGGCCTCCCCTAAAAGATTGGAGAGAGATGAGAAGTCTTCTGTCCATCACTGACAACGAAAGAGAAAGAAAGTGGCGTGGTCAGCATGTACAGGCGAAAAAGAAGTGTGTCATTTGGGGGCTTTGGATGGTAGGATACTTTTTTTTGTTTCCTTCTCAAACTAATACGTGCTTCAGTAAAGTATAGTTGAGCTCAGTGCATTTGAGTTCATTTAAGTTATAAAATGAATTTTTTTTTTTCTGCTAATAGAAAACCCTGCATATAATCCTTCAGATATGTATGATTTTACTTGCTTTCTAGGAAGATGGCAAATTGCACATTGTCATATTTCCTTTTTCATAATACATTTCAGAGATTTCAATTTAGATATTTTTCAAGATATTTTGGGAGAGTGCAGCATCAGGCAAGGCAAAAGTTTCCATCTAGTAAAAGATATTAGTTTTAGATTTTTTCTTTAATTTATTTTTAATATATCTTTTAAAGCGTCTGCAGTCTTTATAAAAGGTGAAAATCAACTTGTATTGATCTTAAGCTGACGTTTTCTTTACAAGGCCAAAAAATTAAAAAGAAATAGAAAATAGTTTCAGTTGGTGTCAGGCTTATTTCGTAATGCGTAATAGAGATTTATTTTTAGAAAAGACCGTTTGATTAGAAAACAGCAGACATGTACATTTACAAATATACAGTATATATATAAATAAATCACAAACTATGCATCTATTTCTCATGGAGCTACATCTAACTATTTATCATCTATTGTTATTTTTTTCTACCTATGACATATCAAACTTTTTCACTTTTTCTTCTAACAACCCAATTATTATTATTTGTAATATTATTTTGACATACCAGAATGTGTTTTCTGCTTCAGGTCTTCAAACAGGTGCAGTATGAGTTATTCACAACATTTTCAATAAATGAACTCTGCGAAACGTAGAATCTGAGGGAATAATCTATAGACTTGAAGCTGAATAATAGATAAAAAAATTGAAATGGTGGAGGGAAATAAGGAGATGATTGTATGGGGCCAAATGTAATTTTATGAAAGAGAATGAGTGTTCCATTTATCTTAAATTAACAGAAACTGACACTAACCTTTAGCATCACCTCCTTATATTTTAATGCAGCTGCAGTCCATCATGAGCATGCAGACTGTTGTGGTTTTAATGATGTTCTGATAGTGACGGGCAGCAACAAAGCTTGCCATACCTGACAATACACACTGATTAGATGACTGCGTCACGACTGGGACCGTGACGATACTGGCTTTCATATCTCACACCTTTACTTGAAACAGCCTCACTGACTGCACTGAGTTTAATATGAATTTCATTGTAGAGAGCATGTTTCGATGAGACATATAATCAAAACCCAATCAAATAAAAAATCTTGCAGAACTGGTTTCTTTTCGCCTTTTGTTGTGAGGGTCGCTGGCTTGGTTTATTAATGTACACATTTATCTACATTTAGTTGCTTCAGCTACAGGTTGATAGATAGGGAAGCTAATTTAAGGCACATGGACTGTTTTCTAGAGAAAATGAAAAAGTCAACTCCTCTTTTATATTCTAATCCAGTTGTGTGTGTTGTGGGTTAAAGGTGAATGATTGACAGTTGACCCTGTGACTGGAATAGAACATTGCAGTTTCATCATTGGGCTGTAAGTGTTCACACATTCAAATGGGCAAAATGTTAGAAATGTCCTCAGTCTATGCAAATGGTTCTCTGAAACTCCTCAGGGATATGTTGATGTAGTTCTGAAATGTTTTTTTGCGTGTGAAACAGAAATATAAACACTTTCTTCATGGTGCTGGCGAATTACCAGCGTGTGTTTGGCTCACCGCTCATTTAACTGAAATGATAAACCTCATGCTGTTCTCCACATCAGGCCTAATGGTAGTAATAAGGCCTCGGTAGAATTAGAAAAAACTCAAGAAATTAGAACAGAGAAACAAATTGAACACAACTAGACTTATCCTTTTAAGATCATGTAGTCAGACCATTTCAGCAGATCTGCATGCACAATAAATATTTTGTACTCTCACAAAGTGGATTTGAATTAGAATAAAACAGAATAAAATAGTAATTTTATTTTATTTCATATATCAACTTATTATAATAGCTGATTATTATAATAGTACTCCTGCCTAAGCACTACAGCTTGTGTTTAATGCATGTTTGCTAACTTGGAAATTACAGCTTTGTAATGTTTCAAGATGTAGTTGTAGTTTACCTAAAATTCGGACATCATTACTTCCCAGTCGTCTTGTTCTAAACCCATATGACAGGCTTTCTTCAGTGAGACTCGAAAGCAGATTTTGAAAGAACATCATGAGAGCTAAGAGCACTTTTCTCCCCAAAGGTTTTAGTAAATAATGACACAAATTTAAGTCTATTTCTTACACAAATCTGTCATATAACTTGAGAAGACTTAGATATAGTAAATGAGTCTTGCAAACCACTTTTATGATACTTGTATTGCGCTTTTTTTGTCATTTTTGGAGCTTGATACCCCTAATAAGCATCACTCACATTTGAAATTTTGAAATAAAATAATGACAATTAAATAAATTATGGCAGAATTAGGCCAAATGATTAAAAAAAACATTTTGTGACTTTTTTATTATTAGAATTGGCCGTAAAATACTTTTGACAATTTATTGGATTTTTAACAGAGTTTATGGCTTATTTATTATAAAAAATGCAGCATTCCCATTTGTCTGGAATATGCTATGAATTTTCAGCTTCAAAATCAGGTTCAAGTGTTCACATGGCATGCATCTAATTGTCAGCTGTTTTTTTTTTTTTTTTTTTTTTTGTCGTTGATTTTGGTCTTTTATTTATTTTTTTAAATTTAATAATTTTCTTTCTCTTTCTTTTTCCCTCCTGCTCTGCAGGATTGACAAGTCCGGCATTGCCACCCTGAGAGCCCGGTGAGTCTCTCTGTGTGTGTGTGTGTGTGTGTGTGTTGAAAAATCTCGATCCATCTAAATGGCAAAAATCATAATGCCACACCTTATTATTCAATCAATACACCATTGATCCAGCAATCATTTCACTCTCCGTGCCCATTCTAATTCGACTTTGTGGGAAGTCTTTGGTGTGAGATCTTCACACATGTCTGTTCTGTATGACCTTCTCAACCTTCAAGTTTCCATCAGCCTGTCTGTCGGGGAGGGACGGGGATGAAAGAGAGGTGAGCGGAGGAGTGGAGGCAATAATCGTGAGCTCGGTATAGACAGAAACGGATGGACATCAAAGTCCCCCGCTGTGGAGTAGCACAGGTGGCCCTTGTGTATGTGTGTGTTTGTGTGTGCGCGAGGACATGCTCACATTTATATATGTTCAGATCTTGTCACAAAAATGTATTTTTGTGTTCTATTCTGTGTGTTTTGCAGTCGTGAATAACAATCCCTGATGTCGCTGCTTACTATTTATATTGGTATCCATGGAAATGAGTTTACAAAGCCAGGACCTTTAAAAAGTGTGTGTGTGTGTATGTGTGTAAGAACAGGTCGGTGTGTCTGGGTTGGTTGTCTATGTAACGCTCTGCTTTGCGGGGCAGAATCTAACTAATGATTTCCACTCCTCCATCGCATCTGCAACTACAAAGTGAATGGTCGGCGCTCTTCACCTGAAGGACAGGGCCACATTAGAGGAACGGCATAATCAGGCCCTGTGTGTGTGCCTGTTTATGCAGGTGCTTTTGTTTATGTAATAAAGCTTAGTGTTATGTGACTATGCTTTAGAAATGGAAGGACGGAGAGGGAGAGACAGGAATAGAGAGACCGAAAGGGAGAGAGCAGCATATTTTGGGTGCACCTCTCACCGCTTAAGATGCCTCGCAAAATCTGGTGAGTTTTTCTGGGATTTGTTTATGGTTTTCCAAAGGTTTCTGCTGAGTTTTGAGTATTTTGTGTTGCGTTTGAATTTTTTTTTAGCACTTGTGCAATTCAGCGTGTTTTCAGCGGGTCTGTTTTTATAATATTATAGATAGATACGGTAGATATGCATTAAATTAATCAAAAGTGATGGGAAAGACATGTATAAACAAATGCTGCTCTTTTGAACTTTCCATTCATCAATGGATCCTGAGAAAAGTATCAGTTTCAACAAAAATATTGATAATAGGAAATGTTTCTTGAAAATCAATTCATGATGTGACATCAGATCATGTAAAACTGAAGACTGGAGCAATGGCTGCCGAAAATTCAGCTTTGCCAACACAGGATTAAATTTAAAATATATTAAAATATAAACTTTTTTTCATTGTAAAAATATATATTTTTTAAATTATTGTTCTTTTTCTTTTGTTTAATAGACTTCTTAAAAAAAATTACCAATCCTAAACTTTTTGAACTGTACTCTGTATTAAAGTTTATAATAATAATAATAATAATAATAATAATTTTGTATTTTAATTTATATTCAAATGTTATATTTATATTATAGAAAGTTTATAATGTAATAAATTATATAAAACATGTAAATGAGAAATATCAGTTTTTAACCATTGTTTTCAGGAAGATCACCGGGGAAGTGATTTGTATCTTTATGAGAGACCTAATGGAGATCTCACTAGGTAGTATGAATTTTGTTTCAGATGTTTTTCTCAAATCTCCTCAGAAATAACATAGGCTGTTGACACAGTAAGAGCTGTAAAATTAATGTGGATTGCATATAGGATAGATAATTTCATCTTGGAAGAATCTTGGCAGACTATTCTGGCAAGTAACCTAAGCACACCATATAACATTCTTGAAATCTTTTCTGAATCTCTAGAGGAGACATTTTAATTAAGTTAAAAGTCTCCAATTTATCTCTATTTAAGCTTCTAGCTACTGTACCTAGGAGATTCACTTGAGATATTGAAGTTTATCAATAATTGTATCTTTCCTGTAAGAAGGTATATTTCCATTTTCAATGCAGTTTTGATCAGTATGATTGTCCTTTTTTTTTTTTTTTTTTTTTTTTTTTTTTATAAATGTACAGGGGAGAAATGGAAACGGGGGAAAAACAAGTTTAAGCCATAAAAGCCCAGTTTAACAGAATTAAGTTGTATTAGATTGCTGTCTTAATACAGGACTGGAGGTAAATCGTCTGACACCTGAATGAGACACCGCCTAAAGAGCTGTTTTCAGCTGTCACAAGCAATCACATCCCCACTACTGTGATTTAATTATCTCCCTCCATAACGATCTTATATTGGACTCAACAGCCTGTTCTACATGGGTGCTGTGAATGGCTGACAGCGGTGACATTAAGTGACTCTGAAAGACTGTTGTCCTTTATCTATAAACTAATTTGGTAGTGGGTCAGCAGCCTGCTCTTGAAACCTTCTGCTTTTGAGTCTAGACTTGATACGGGCTGTTTAGATGGAAAAGACCACTGGGAGCACTCAGACTGTGTTGTTACTGTGTGTGTATCATGGGAGTATGGGACTGAGCTGCTGTAGGGGCTGATCTGAGATCAGTTTGACTGCTCTTCTGGGATGGCACTGTGTCTCCAGCCACATCTGCAGCTGTCTCAATTATGCCCGTAGTCCTACAGGAGGCAATTAGAGGCATAGACCCACAATTACCCATTACACTGAACAGAGACGGAGAGCAACAACATGCATGACTCCAGATGATATGGAGATGAGTTTTTCTCTCGTAAGAAAATGTTAAATGTCAAGGAGCATACCTTTCCTTCTGCTCTGACCTTCTGCTATATTTTTCTTTTCATATTTAATGCAACATTTTAATGAGCATACCTATCAATCATTTATTCATGGACATGTACACAAATCTCACTTGTTTGACTCAAAAGTTTCTATGAATTTAAAATCTATTTACTAAAATGTTTTGTGTCTAGTGGCCAACTTTGACCTTGTTGTAGGGATTTATAAAAAACAGGGTTAACTTAATTTGCATGCACTTGCATAAAATTTTGATAATAGGTTTCACTGAGCTTGTTTGGCACTAGAGGGCAGTAGAGATGCAGGTATTATGCAGGGTTTGTTTTAGTAGTTGTCCTCCAGAGGGCAATGTTCTCGAATGTTTCTGCTTCTTTCAGGAGGGCATTGTTTATATTTGTTAATATACTTTTTTCCAAGGTGACTTGAAGCGTGCATGGTCTGCGTTTTATCAGTATGTGTGTACACTGGGAATTGAACCCATGGCATGACCATTACATTTTATTATTATTATTATTATTATTATTATTATCAATAATAATAATAATAATACTTAAAAATAAAATCATATTTAGCTATTGGTTAACATTATACATATTGTGACATAAGTGACATCAGTTAAAAAAGGAAAGTTGTTTTAGAGTTTGTTTGGATTAGATGAATTGTTCACAATAAGACTATGTACATAAAGAGTGTAAATATTGTCAGTTTTGATTGTTTGGTTATTTGCAATCATAACAGTGCCATCTCACTGTCTTTATTTTTAATGCGTGTCTTTATGAAAGAGGGTAACTTCATATGTGGGTGTTGAGGAATAAGGCTCAGCTTGTTGACAGCGTGACAGTCTCGTGGGCTACGGTCATGACAATGGAGTAGCAATAGAGACAGCAGAACATTCCAGCCGATGAGAGCACTTGTTGCCATGAGAAAGATAAACATGACGAAAGCTTCATTGTTCATCATTAGCTATGAAACACCTGGTGCTGATTGACAGCACTGAAGTTTGGCTCTGGGATATTTTGGTTCAGCTGTTATGGATGACACTGGCATTTGGCATGGTTTCGGCCGGGACAGCTTGTGTTATTGTTATTAGACCCACAGCCACAGATGCTTCATGATTATCACCAACTGTAGAATTATTATTTCTCTTCACCTACTTTTCCCTCTCTCTCTCACACAAACACACATCAGCTGCCAAAATCTGTCCGAGAAGGCGTGCAGTGTTGCGGACTCTTGTATGACTACTTCTCCTCCACAAATCTGTCTTCAGAAGCAGCTGCCCTCGTCTCCTGACAAATATTTACTACTCTGTCTGCCCCCATTGCAGCATTCTGACAGCTTTGATAAGGGCGCCATCTGGCAGCTTGATTTTAATGGGGCTTTTTAAGGGCCATAAAGAAGCAGAGAGCCCACTGGGAGGATGGCTCATGCTCCTCTCCTGTCTGAAGAGGTGGGTAACAGAGACCTCCGGTGGGCCAGAGCGAAGTTCTTGAAAGGAGCGTTTAGCTTTGGTCCTCTTAGTATGTCTTTTTCACCTTGATTGATTTCACATAAGGGCCGAATGTCCTTGAGATGTGGCGGGTTAAAGTGATATTGGATGAATAAATCCATATAACGATTCTGGGATGTGACACTCACCGGGTGAACTGTCAGTCAGCATTTGTTTTGAATTCATCTCGGTGGCCCTAAGTCTCCCATGATGTCCTGTTATCCACATATCCGTTCAAACTCAAGCATAAACGAGCTGATGTCCCAAAGCCTAGAGACTTTCTGCTCTGACCTTCTGCTATGTTTTTCTTTTCATATTTAATGCAACATATTAATGAGCATATCTATCAATCATTTATTTATGGACATGTACACAAATCTCACTTGTTTCACTCAAAAGTTTCTATGAATTTAGAATCTCCTCAGAAATAAAGTTTTGGCCCTATTATAACTATTATGTAATTTAACTGTACAAAGTAAATTACTGTAGTTTGACAATATGTTTACATCCCGTTTTGTTTACATTATTGTTATTATTATTATTAGGTAATTTAACCATACAAAGTAAATAAGTTTGTTTCCATTAATTATTATTATTATTATTAATTGTCACTTAAATGTACAAAGCACTACTACTACTACTAAATTACTCAGTTTATTGCAGGATAGTACTTGATTTGAGGCATTGAGAATTTTAGACATTGATATTGTAAAAAGTGTACTTTTGTATTTGTTTTGAATTCATCTCTGTGGCCCCAAGTCTCATGTGACATCCAGTTATCCACATATCTGTCGAAAACTTGAGGGCAAATGAGCTGACGTTCCAAAGCCTGGAGATTACTGCATATACAGTGTGTAGAAAATGAAAAACCACCTCAGTGACATGAAGGATAAGCGTGTCAAGGACTCTTTTTATTGACTGAAGTGGTGACAGGCAGCTTGAAAAAATGAATTTTAATGAGAATGTGCTGGGCAGCGGTGCTACTGGAAGAGTTTAGGATCTGAAAGGGATCAGGGTGAGAAAGAAGAATAAAGATACAGAGGAGGGACGGTGGATCATCACACACACACATATACAGGTGCATCTCAATAAATTAGAATGTTGTGGAAAAGTTCATTTATTTCAGTAATTCAACTCAAATTGTGAAACTTGTGTATTAAATAAATTCAATGCACACAGACTGAAGTAGTTTAAGTCTTTGGTTCTTTTTATTGTGATTACTTTGGCTCACATTTAACAAAAACCCACCAATTCACTATCTCAACAAATTAGAATATGGTGACATGCCAATCAGCTAATCAACTCAAAACACCTAGTGGTCCAAAGTCCTCTTTTTAGATGAGAGCAAGTTTTGTATTTTATTTGGAAACCAAGGTCCTAGAGTCTGGAGGAAGCCTGGAGAAGCTCATAGCCCAAGTTGCTTGAAGTCCAGTGTTATGTTTCCACAGTCTGTGATGATTTGGGGTGCAATGTCATCTGCTGGTGTTGGTCCATTGTGTTTTTTGAAAACCAAAGTCACTGCACCTGTTTACCAAGAAACTTTGGAGATCTTCATGCTTCCTTCTGCTGACCAGCTTTTTGAAGATGCTGATTTCATTTCCCAGCAGGATTTGGCACCTGCCCACACTGCCAAAAGCACCAAAAGTTGGTTAAATGACCATGGTGTTGGTGTGTTTGACCGGCCAGCAAACTCACCAGACCTGAACCCCAAAGAGAATCTATGAGGTATTGTCAAGAGGAAAATGAGTAACAAGAGACCAAAAAATGCAGATGAGCTGAAGGCCACTGTCAAAGAAACCTGGGCTTCCATACCACCTCAGCAGTGCCACAAACTGATCACATCCATGCCACGCCGAATTGAGGCAGTAATTAAAGCAAAATGAGCCCCTACCAAGTATTGAGTACATGTACAGTAAATTAACATATTTTTCAGAAGGCCAACAATTCACTAAAAATGTTTTTTTTATTGGTCTTATGAAGTATTCTAATTTGTTGAGATAGCGAATTGGTGGGTTTTTGTTAAATGTGAGCCAAAATCATCACAATTAAAAGAACCAAAGACTTAAATTAGATTAGCCTGTGTGCATTGAATTTATTTAATACATGAGTTGCACAATTTGAGTTAAATTACTGAAATAAATGAACTTTTCCATTATTGAGATGCACCTATATATATACAGTACATATATATATATATATATATATATATATATATATATATATATATATATATATATATATATATATATATATATACAGTACATATATATATATATATATATATATGATGAATATTTTGTGACACTTTATTTTAACCCACAATGCTGCAGTTACAGCAGGGGCTAACTGACTAATTTTTACTTCTTGTGACCACCAGCTTTCTGCTCAGTAAATAAGGAAAAGGTGATGTTCTCTTTTTTATTTTTTAAAACTAATGAGAACAGCTGTGTCACTTGCACAGCAGGTCTGATGTCCTTCACCATGTTTCCATCTAGGCGTTTATTCTGCATCAGAGAATGCTGGAAAATGATATTAATGAGAGATCATCTAAATGTAAAAACAGATATCCAATATCCAATTACATATCTAATATGGGCTGATACTGACAAATGAAAAAAACTGTAATACTGGCCAATAACCAATATGGCATTGTGCATCTCCACTTGGATGTTCTCACATGCATTTCCATCTGAGCATTGCCTATTCTGTGGGTGCCATTAAAGCACAGGCATGGTGCCATCAACAGCAGAAGGGTTGAGAACACAAGACCAGGTTGTATGAAGGCTAAAACATGCCTCTTTTCAATGAGACACACGCCACAAAGGATATGCCCAAAATTTCGATCATATTTGCTAAATTGACTCTGACCTCTGTTGTCCTCTTCTTCCTTTTCTCTTTGTTCCTGTTCTCCGGACCTCTCTCGCTCTGTCTTTTTACATAAGATATGCATGAAAAGAAGACCTGCAGCTGGATTTTGTTTGCCTCCTATCTGCACTCATGAATAACTTGAGAGAGATTTATTAAAACTAAGGCTGGCTACTGCTTTTTGTATGAGTCACAGATGAGAGAGAGAGAAAAAATCAGTTTGTTTGCTTGTGGATGTCTCGTTTGTAGCTATTATTGCCGTTTTACCTGTTGCTTTTCTTCATAGGAACCTCACAGCTGTGGTACTGGTATATTAGACTGTATATCATATCAGTCGCATGGTATTTACTCATCTCCTATCAGTCTATTCTGTTGTTCTTCCTCTCCTCCAGAAAGTAAACACCCTTCTCTGAGGCGAATCAGGCCAGGGACTAAACAATTGTCAGACCAAGCTTTGTCAACCCTCTCCACAAACAGAAGGAAGGGACCAAATTGATTTATGACTCAAATTAAATAAATGACATTTGCAGCAGAAGAGGAAGAAAGGGTTTGGGAGGAGGAGGGGGAGAAGGAGAGGTGGGGGATCTGTCTGGGTCTGGTTGACTGGACACATCATGGCGGAGCAAAAAAAAAAAAGGGATGTTCTGTCTGGCTGAGAGAAAAGCATACAGGAAACGATGGAAGAAGAGTGGAAAAGTATTGGACAGAGATTAGATGCAGAAGTCTTTTTAAATCTGTGCATTCACTGAAAGAATCTTATTTTCATAGAGCGCTGTGGAACAATGGTGCACTCCGTGTCTCTTGAGCCAAATTAATCAGAGATGATAACCTGCTTTTCCAGCACGGAAGGGCAGCTAAGCAATTAGTCGCTGCATAAAGATGAGAAAACGTCAGTCGTTGTGCATCTCAGAGACCATCTTTTATATATGCGCCAAATTTTTATAAATGAATTCACAGCAGATTGATTTCAGTGCCAGGCTTTGCTCTTTGTCTTTGAAAAAATTATTGAAATTTTGAATCGTTGAGACAGTTATTTGCTTAAAATTAATATCAGATCAAAATTGTCTGTTTATACTCATTGCACGTGTTTCTGCTTTTATTTTAAAAGATTCATGAGTGTACAAAGGCTGTGCCAAAGTAAAATTGTCTTTCTTTGTCTTCTTTGTGATTTTAAATTAATGCACTTCCTCTAAAATGACTGTTTGTACACTGACATCACTAATGACATATATGATAATCTTAATTATAGGGATGCACTGATAATTATGTTTTGTTTTATAGAATATTACTTTTTATAAATATTGTTAATTAATTAAGTTCATATATTTATATTAATTGTTAAAATTGTATTTTGTGTGAAAAAGTAAAATACACAAAAATGAATTAAATATATAAATAAAAAATAAATTCTATTAAATAATAATTAAGTAATTTTTTTTTTAAATATTACAGGTAAATTTAGACATATAGTGTACACTTCTGTTCCAGTTTAGGACTGGAAAGTTTTTAATGCTTTTGAAGAAGTCTTATTCTCACCAAGGCTGCATTTATTTAATCATAAATACAGTAAATACAGTAATATTGTGAAATATTATTACTATTAAATAATAACTGTTTTTTTTTTGAATATATTTTAAAATGTAATTTATCCCTGTGGTGGCAAAGCTGAATTTTCAGTCTTCATGATCTTTCAGAAATAATTCTAATATTTTTTCAGTATTCTTTGATGAATAGAAAGTTCAAAAGAACAACATTTAACTGAAATAGAACAACTTTGTAGTATTTACTGTTTGAAATTATTAGTGCTATTAAATATTAACTTTAAGTGAGTGCTTTATGACTACAAAGGTCATCCAAATGTAAAAACAGACAAAAATTTGCTTTCAAATTTAAATAGATCATCCCATATTGGTAAATAAATAGTGGAAAGTCCCCTATTTCTTTATTTCACATACCTCCATCAGACATCAGTCATAATGCTCATTTATAATGTAATGCTCATTATCCAAGTTCCCTGTCACTTTTCTCAGGGATTGCAGAACTTCTTTAAGTGAAAGATTTGTCACGCTAACCTCCAGGCAGCCTGTCATATTGTCTGTCCACAGGGTGCAGACACTTGGAAATGATAGATGATCTGTTGGGCAGTGTCCTGGATGCCCCGCGTCGGAGCAGAGAGGTCTTAATAATTACAGTGATGATGTCTTTTTCAGAGATGAAGTTAGAAACTGCCATAAAATGATGATGTGTGAGAATGAGATTCATGCGCTCCTGAGTTCATAGCAGAGTGGTGTGGGAAAAACACAGCTCCTCGGGGGTTTTCCTGGAAGCTAATAGACGTCAGATGATAGTCTTTTAATCTTTGTGTCTGGGAGTCTTTGTGGCATAGGCCTGGAGGGATCCGTTTCATGATGTTACTCACCGTACCTCAGGTAACCAATCCTTCACCCGGCCCAGAGGGACGGCGTCTCTTCTGTAAAGTGGAATGAAGTTGAGATAAATGATCAAGTAACATTAAAAGAGCTCTTTATTATCCAACAGTTATTATTCTGCTTAACCAGATAGGTTTGCAGTAAGAAGTTTAAAAATAGGCGAGCAATTACTCAGATATTAGTAAATGAAGCCTTTCACACCTTTTTGACACCAATTCTGTCTCGAAATTTCTCAGTAGAAGTTATCGCACCACATATCAGAGACATTTGCAAAGGTCGTGCTTAAGTCAAGCTTTAATTTCCATAACATTTGCATTTTCTCATTTTGTGGATGCTTTTGGACCAAAGTGACAGTGCAAACAGTTAACTGGTGTAACAAATACAATTACAGAAAGCATGTGACTCGGTTAATACTGAGGCAAAGCCTTAGAGAACGAAGAAGACCTTCATTTTGGATATTAACTTTGGATCCCCTGCCCTTAGAACAGAGGAAAATTACTTTCATGAACCTTCAAAGTAATAACAGAAACATAAGTGCAGTGGCATAATGGTACTCTAGGGCAACCCAACAAAATTTATAGTGCATTATAGACATAATAGACTAGTTCAAGTTGCACATTGACATTGAATTGACCTTGACCCTTACAATTAGCATTATATTTTTTTTTATCACAAACGTGTACAGTGAAAACACACAGTAATCTCTTAAATGTACAGGATTATGAGTGCTTTGTACCCTATAGATTTTTGAAATCAGTCTTAAAATATGCATGCGCTAATGTGCAAACATTCATTCATTAGGACATGATCCAAGAAGGTTTAAGTGGTGACTGCTTAATCCTAAATGATGTTTGAAGAACTAAAGTCATAAATTGAGTGCCTGGGCTTGGAAACACATTATGCTAGTGAGTTGTCATTATCACCGAATGACATATCTCACCTTGTAAAACACATTTGCACTGAAACGGTCATAAAGAAACAAACATTTTTTAAAAAATTTCCTAAAAATTGTAATTGGTACTATTAAAGCAACAAGTAGCATTGAAAGGGCCCTCGCAGCTGGGCTCACCGCTCACCGTAAAGTCTGGTGCATTTTGAACATGATGGGCCCTATTTTAACAATCTAAGCGCATGGTCTAAAGCGCAAGGCTCAGGTGCGCTTAGGGCGTGTCTGAATACACTTTTGCGAGTTTAATGACGGGAAATAGGTCAGCGCATCCAGTACATGGTGTAAAAGTGTTGTCCATATTCTCTTAATGAGTAATGGGTGTGTTTAGGGAATAATGTACAATAAACCAGAGATAAATCAGAAAAATCAGAGTCTCATCTCCCATTCCCTTTAAGAGCCAGTTGTGCTCGCGCCAAGGTGGATTCGCTATTTATATAAATGATAAATGATAACTGCGTCAGGCTGAAACTAACAAATAACACTTGCATGGCGCCTGGCGCTGCATTGAACCGGGTGTATGATAGGGCCCAAAATATTTGAGTTAGTGTAAAACAAGTAATTTCCTCTTGCCAGCAGGTGATTATAATATGATTATAATAGAATATTGTCCTTTAGATGTTTTCAGGCCAGGACTCTGATCAAACGTGTTTAGTTTGGGGCAGATAACATATTGTATGCCTGAGTTACAACTTTTTCTTTGGAAAAACAGTGAAATTTGTCAGGCTGCCATTGACACAAACTTCAACGAAAATTCAAGATCTTCGCAATTTTACATCACAAAGGGCTTTTGATTACACTGACCAAACTTGGTGTTGATCTGTTTAAATCTCTAGGAGGAGTTCACCTGAAAATGGCAAAAACTTGCAGAGAAAATTCAAAATAACAGACTTCCTGTTGGGTTTCGAACTTATACCGTGGGACTTTTTTTGTCACCATATTTCGTACATAAAGTTTGAAACATAGCACAAGGGGCACTTGGTTGAAATTTTATAGGTGGTGCTATTGAGCCATTTTCCCACAATTTGAAACCCATATCAGATGTAAATTTTCGCCACTTCTGGTGCATGCACCATCGGTGCTCAGGCCCTAATTATTCAAGTCTCTGGAATACTTGATTCTGAGTGGTCAGCAACATTCAAATATTTTTTGTTCAATGACCACTGATCCATATAATTGATCCTTCCTACCTACCAGTCCACAGACCAGTCATTTTAGTATTATTTAAATACTATTATAGCATTTATTGATATTTTTTATGTTTTTATATTTTCAGTTTTAATTTTCATTTTAGTTTAATTTAAGCTTGTTGTGCTTTTGTCAATTTAAGTTGTTTTTTGCTTTTTTAACATTTATATTTAGTGTTATTTTTATTTCAGATTTAATTTTATTAATTTTGGTACTTTATTACTTATTTCAGTTAGTTTCAACCCAGACTGATTGGAAAAACATTCCTCTACTCACATTTATGCAAAAGTCCAAGAATTCATGGCAGTTTCCATCTGAAATGCACATTGGAGGCAGTATAATGGCAACACCCTTTATTCCTTCTTTACACAAAGTATAATTACAGGGGCAGATTATCGATTAATAATCGATTAAATATTATCACACAGTTCCTTGTGCAGTTCTATGTTATGACTTCAAAACATTGTACTTCAGAATCACAGATTCTAGCCTACCTCTTGGAATATATGACCAAATAAGTGTGTTTCACCATATATTGTCATCTGTACAAGTAAGTAGAGGAAAAAAGCATTACAATAAATTGCACTACCAATGGTGATTTAATCTAAATTAGCTCATATCACATCAAACTGTGCAAATTCTTATTATAGTTATACTTTATTCTCAAATTGTTAATGTTAACAACATCAGCATTACGTGACTATGAATATAGTGTGTATAAGTGAGTAGATTTCAATTTCTGTACAGTCTAATCTTTAATTGTCATACCACTAGAATTTCATTTTAAGAAATTATTTTAAAATGATGCTCCCTTCGAACTGGTTGTCTTTAAAATACAGATATTTTGTTGTCTATCTTGTGTGATATTTGTATTGAGTTGTATGTTTTAAGATGGAATTTTATTTATTTTATTTAATTTGATTTCATTCACATGTGTTTCATAAACATATTATAATTTGTAGTTAAAATGATAAACTGAATTATTCTAGCTGCTGTGAGAAAAGGCTCACCTGCAGGATCCTCACATGCGATAGCCTAGTAGCCAGGACAACTTCTTTATGTTTACAGACGTGACGTAATGACACAGCAGCATGCTCGAATTTCCCGCAAAAACCTACCCATAACACTCAAATTAGAAAACATTATTATTAGCCAACCGTTGTGGAACAGGCTAAAGTAAGGCGATAGTTTTGAACACTTGCTGGTTATGTACTTGCTCAGATATTGATTTCGGATAATTTTTAACCAAAACAAGTTACGTACTGCAGCTTTAACAAAATAGTTTTTCATAGATTTAGTTAACAATAACAACACTTCCACAGACTCTTTAATTTTTACGTTAAAATCAATATTTATTGTCCAGTTATTTATTAGGTAAGTAGCCTTGAAATAAGCTGGATATTGTCCAGTCGCCTGGCCATTATCGCAAAAATAAACCTCCTGAGACCTGCCAAACTATCTGGGTTTATTTTGCGATGATGAGCAGCTGGCTGTTTCCCTTTACTTAAGTTTAGGACTGACATGCCTTCCAAAGTTTAAATATTGCTTACTTTCAAAGCTTGACGATCCTTTCCATACCATTTACAAGTAATTTCTCAGTAACCATCCAAGGGTCACCCTTACCTGTGACCTTTGAATTAACCCTTGAGTTTAAGCACTTTTTTATTGGTAGTCTCCAACTGTACATTACATCAGTGTTTATGTTCCCATCAAGCTAATTATATCAGTAAGATGCTGTTGTCCAATAGTAGGTGTTTGTGTAAGTGGCTGCTATAGTGTTTGTATGTGTTTCAGAG
The DNA here is from genome assembly GCF_018340385.1 of Cyprinus carpio. NCBI lineage: Eukaryota > Metazoa > Chordata > Actinopteri > Cypriniformes > Cyprinidae > Cyprinus > Cyprinus carpio. The sequence goes on from NC_056611.1 coordinate 19,824,378, forward strand.
ATGATGTGAATGAGCCTGTGTGTTAGTGTGAAAGTGTGTAAACACACACTGATACAGCGCTGTGCTCATTAAGGAGTTCTGGCTTGGCTGGGCTTGGCTCCAGGGCCACATGTTTCTCCTGTGCGGTGCTCAGCTATTTCTGTCTGCTGTGTTTGGCTTGGATTTATACTCAACTGCTCTCTCAGTCACCTTGTCTTTTCTTGTCTTGTCTCATTCTTCATACAGCGTCAACACATTTCTATCTAGGCTGGCTAATAGACCTATCTACTGTACACTTTTGATAAATTTAGAGCACATGAGCTTCAGACAGAAACTGGATTGATGGCAACCTTAAAACCTTGTGTTCCAATTGTCTGGTTCAGTCTTAGTCACCTTCATTGTCTCCTTAAAACAACAGGTTTTGAACACATGTACTTCTGCAAAACCACTCAGGCCTATTTTTGAAGATGTTGAGTGTGAAATAAAGTAGGGTGGGACATATCCTTTGAGATCTGATTGGTTAACTCTGTTTGCTAACATTATGTGCTAGTAAATTATTATTTATGCTAGGATAACATTATTTTTTGCTAGGATTTTATTGGGTAAAATTAATATTGGATAATATTATTTATGCTCATATATTATTGCCTATTTGTGCCATTTTGGCTAATATTATTTATATTCATTATTACTGGCTTTTACTTATGCTAAGATATTATTGGCTAATATTAATATTGGCTAATATTATTTATGCTAATATATTATTGCCTATTTGTGCCATTTTGGCTAATATTATTTTTATTCAATATTGTATTATTAGCTAATATTATTATAGCTAGAATTTTATTGTTAAACATTATTTATGCTAGGATATTATTGGCTAATATTATTTAGACTTGTGTATTTGCTAATAATTTTCACGCTAATATACTGTTAGCTAATATTATTTATGCTAAGCTAAAATATTTTTGGCAAATGTTATTTATGCATCATTGTCTATAATTATTTATGCTACATCCTCTTGTTTACGTCAGTAGATTAGACCTTTTGTCAGATTTGGAGAAAATGGTTTAATATTAAATTAAAATATTCAAAACACTAATTAAAAAACAAAAAAACAAACAAACAAAAAACCTATGTAATATATGTAGCTAACCTGAGGAGTTTGATCTTGTTTTGAGTTTGCTTACCTTCAGAAACAGTGAAAATGTTTCTTCTGACTGCGTTTCAGGGTTTAATTTTTTTGTGTGTGTGTGTTTTAGAATGCAATAAACTTCACAGGTGTGTAGTTTTCTGATAGCAGATGCTCTGTAGGTTATGTGATGTAACTTGTCGCCATTCTATTGTCACTGGAGACATTTCCCAGGCCCTGCGTCCCCTCGTAATGGCCAAAGTGTGTTTTTGCACCTGAATGAAGAAGACCACTGGGATATCATGTGAAGTGCAGAGAAAGGTGTGAGAGATGTGTGTTGCTCTGAGCTTCTACAGATGTTTGGAAGGGAAGAATTTGTGATGTCTTATAGGGTATTTCTTGTACACCCTGTGTGTGTGTGTGGGGGGGGGGGGGGGGTGATGTGCTGAGGGGCAGTGGGATGTTTGTGTGTTGAAGGAGATGAGGGAACGGGAGAGGGGGATGTGTTTGTGGCTCTCTCAGGGGTTTAGCCTGGAGCTTCATGGATCTTTGTGGAAAGACTGCTCACTTTGTGTCCATTCTGAATCTCTCGCTCTCCATCTAACTCTTTTAACAGCTCAGCCAAGAGAATACAGTTCACCTTTCCCTATACCAGACACCTCACATATTCATTTCGCAGTACCTCTCCACAGATACAAGATACCACATCTCTTCCACTGATCACATGACCTGGCTTGCTTGTCAACCAACCCCTTTCCCAGAGGAAGCTCAGGGATGCTGTGGGGATGAGGATCTTGGTGGCAGATTTTGGGAATCTGAGGCGACGTTACCATGGTAGAGCCTGAGTCTGGGGAAGGGGTACATTGGCTCTTGTTGTTGCAGCTGTTTCCTTGTTTTTGTCTCATTCTTATTCATTTTTTTTGCACTCATGAGGGAACAGTATCTCACATTCAATGAAGTAAAAGATACTTCAGTATCTTACCTTACAAAATTCATGTCACATTCTAATTTTTACAATACAGTTTACTGCAGTAATTTAATGCACACTTCAAAGGTTTGTGGTCAGTTTCTGACTTTTTTAAAAAGATGTCACAAACAGGCTGCATTTATTTAGTCAAATAAATAAATAGAAAAATTTATAAATTATTTAAACATTCTGAAATATTAATGCAATTTAAAGTAAGTTTCTACTCTATTATATTTTAATTTATTAAAAATGTATTTTATTCCTTTAAGAGCAAAGCTGATTTATCAGCAGCCATTACTCCAGTCTTCAGTGTCACATGATCCTTCAGAAATCAGTCCAATGAGCTGATTTGGTGGGAAAAAACAAACAAACAAATTCTTATTATTAAATTCTTATTACTGAAAACAGTTGCACTGCTGATTTAAAAAAAAAAAAAATTTAATGAAAACTCTGATACTTTTTTAGGATGAATAGCCAGTTCAAAAGAACAGCATTTATTAGCATTTATTTGTTACATTTATAAATGTCTTTACTATCACTAAATGTATCCTTGCTGTATAAATGTATTAATTAATTAATTTCTATCAAAAAAGAGTTTCTATCAAGGCCTGAGTTGAAAAATAAGAGGGTTTGAAAGTTGCAAGTTGTTTTAAAGGTGGAGCAATTTAAAGATGAAAGGTTAAGAATATAAACATGTTTTATTTGAACAGTACATTGAATATAAGGAATACGTTTTAAGAAAGTAAAGCAGAAAAGTCCATTTTGATTTCATGTCAACTTTAATCCTTATTGATTAAGAGAGAGCCAGTGTTTCCATTTTAGCTTTATTTTAGTTGTCAGAGAACCATCTGTATTTGCAGACATGGGTAGTTAATCTTTTGCAAGCAGAACAAAAAACTGGATGGGTTATGGCCATTATTAGAAACAAAGAGCACATCTGACTATAAGCGCTGGACAAGCAGTGAGTCAAGGAAAGCATCATGGCGTTGTGCCGTGATACACTGCATACTCCCAGTGTTGACTGGATGGCAAAGATCCTCCAGCTCTCCAATTTTTACAGAAATTGATGTAAAAGCAATTTCCACTCAGAAATCTCAAAAATAATTACAAAGAATCGTCAAAAAGTAAATTAGATAGATGGAAAAAGATAGATTTAAAGGGATACTCCACCCCAAAATTTAAATTTTGTCATTAATCACTTACCCCCATGTCGTTCCAAACCTGTAAAAGCTTTCTTCTTCTTCAGAACACAATTTAAGATATTTTGTTACACAGAAGAGCGTAAGCTGCCTGCGTTCAGCTCAAATTACAGTTTAGATTGTATAGTTCAAAAGTGCAGCATTCAACTGAAACATAAATCTTTTGTAATATTATAAATGTCTTTACTGTACCTTTTGATTAAATAAATGCATGTTTGCTGAATAAAAGTATTAATTTCTTTAAAAAAAAAATCTTACTGACCCCAAGCACTTTTATTTTTATTTAATGTGGTGCCATGAGCAAAAAAAAAAGAAAAAGAAAAAAAGGCAGATTTCAAACCAGTACTTCTGGGGGTTCCTGCACCAGCTGAGCAGTTGCCACTGAGATGAATGGAAATGCTAACGGATAGCCTTCTCCAGGTATTATAGACCTCCTTGGGGCAAATGCTCAGCAGGCCCATGCGTTAATCCATCTATGAGCGAGATATGCATGGAAAGAGTCAGACCTAGCACACTAGGCAGACAGCAGAAGCGGGAGTAACTTCCTGCAGTGGGAAAAGGCAAACAGAAAGAGAAGATGAAAGACAAACAGAGAAAGACTGAGAAATGAAGAACAGGTCAGATGAGATGCTGAAGGGAGCGAACTGCCGGACCGTGGCATATGCAAATGCAAATATACTGAAATGTATAAAGAAGATTCTTACTTTGGTACAGGAAGAAGGTCACTAATATTGAACGCCTTATTGTTATATGCCTGAATTTTCTGAAAGCGTTTTGTGTTGAAATAGAAAGCAGGAAAAGGGGTCAAGGATGTTGATCGACAGGTGATGGTCTTTCTGCATGTCTTTCTGCACTGAACAAGGTGCATTTTGATTCAGAAAGATGCAATTAAGTCTGACTGTATTTGTGTGAAGAGTAGGAGAGGACAGTTTTTTTTTGTTTGTTTGTTTTTTTAGATTGAATGAGTGTGGAAAGGTCTGGCAACAGAAAGCCAAACAGAGCAGATGGAAAAGTGAGAGAGGGATTGGGAGGGAGGGGCTGGGGAGAAGTGGGCGTGGCTTGCATTCTGTTCAGCCTATCAGATCCAGACAGAGGCAGGCAATGAGAACTGGTGTAGGAGCGAGTGAGAGGAGAAAAGAGAGAGAGAGAGAGCAGGAGAAGGAGAGAGGGAGGCGGGAGATGTATATTCTCAGTCCCTCAGCCCGTGGCAGAGAGCTTGGTCGCACCAGAATAGCACAGGACGGTCCTGGTCCAAAGTCTGTTTTGGAGTGTGGGCCGGACAGCATGTCGGATTCCGAAGCCAAAGTCAACTCCAAAAAAGCCGGCATTCGGGCTGCTGTCATTCTGATCGGACTACTCCACAAGTCCAGACGGCAGAAGGAGAAAGAGAGGGACAAGGAGCGGTGGGTGAACTTTTCTTTTTCCCACCCTCTAGTTTGACCTGTGATTCAGATCTGGCTGTTGTTATTGGCCTGGGTGCTCTACTTGAACCTGCGTTTTTGTATGAGGTTTCTGGGCTATGTAGGTCGTTGTATGTACACTTTATACATTTATTGTTGTCCCAGAGTGTGTTGTTATTGGGTCAGTATATAGTAAAGGACCCTTTTTTTGTGGCTCATTTGAGGATGTTCTCGTTTGCAAAGTTTCCAAGCTTGTCTTTCTTCTCATATGCCCCAACGTATAAGATATTTCTTGTCCATAGCTGAAGATACTCAAGTTCTGAATTGTGTCATTGAAAAAATCTCAACTTTTTCTGATGGAGAAATAACATAACACACAAATAAGACAATTGTTGATATACAGTAAAACTGTATATCTATGAAATTAACATGGATTGCATTTTTGATTTTGAAAGAGAAATGTTTAATTTAATCACATATTTGGCAAATCTTAGCACAGTTTGAGGCGTTGTTTTACTGTTATTAATTTTTGCATTTTAAGTTTTCATTTCATTTTTGTAATTTCTTTATTTTTTTTCAATTTTACTATTCCGGTACCATTTATTTTTATTTCAATTTTATTTTTTATTTATTTATTTTTTTTTTTTTCAGTTAGTAAATTTTGTGTCATCTTTAGTTGGAAACAGCTCTATATTTCTTATTTTATTTGAATTAACAAAAATGCTTTAATTTTAAATAATCGTTGTGAGTCTCCTGAAACAGATGTTTTTTGGTTTTTGATGTTTTTTTTTTTTTAGAAGAAGAAGCAAAATCTGGCTTGCTCTCTATGCAATCTCATTGCTGTCTAAGAGAAACGGTTAAGATAATAAGAAGATTGCATTTGTATTTTCATATGCACTTTGTGTAACCGTCCATGTACAAAGAGTTCCAAGCAAATACAGCACTGTTAAACAATCAGAGAGTAAACAGAGAGAGAGAGAGCGATTTTCACCAGTCTCGCCTGGACAGGGTCATTCAGGTCACATTGTACAGTATGTGGAAGTAAATCTCTGAAGATGAGACCACGAAACTATTTCTCAGCTATCATTTACTCAGCTTCTCCTGTGACTGTCTGGTCAGTAGCCGTGTTACTCCCTATCAGCAGGCATCATCATCGCTAACAGTGGCCCCAGTGTAAACTTTGTCTAATCATTAATTATAAACTGATTTGACTGCATACTAACACATACCCAAACACACTCTTTTACGCAGGTGTCGTGCCACTTGGAACCACACAATACGATTTATGTTCACAGGCGCCGTGTGTGCAGCTCCATTTGCATAGATCTCATCGATAACTGGCATGGTTACTGACATCACTGCGAGACGGCCCAGCTGGAGTCACCGCTTTTGTTCCCTCTAGATCAGTTCTGTCCCGTTCTTCATCTCAGATGTGCAGAAGAGAGTCTATAAATCAAACAGGCTTGAGTGAGTGATAAGTGGGGCATATTTGTAAACGTTATAATGTGATTCACCTTGATGGCTGGGTGTTTCAAGTTTGGTCTGTCAGGAAGGTTATTGCTCCCTCTTGTTTTAATCGAAAGGTTGATTGGTGTAGTATTGCGCTGTTTTATCTTAAAATTAAAGGTTTGGTACCAGATTTGAGAGCACTTCAGAATGTAATTTGCTCTTAGATTAAAGTTGTTGGATGTTATTTGAGTAGGTAAAAAGATCATTAAAAAGCATTTTCTTAATCAGTATTTTTGTATTGTTTGCCAATAAACATCCCAGAGACTGTCCCTTCAAACAAATTATTGAATATATAATATTCAATCTTGCATGATTTATTATTTAATAATTGTTAATCTAAAAAAACACTTACACTTTAGCATAGGGACCAATTCTCACCAATTAGTCGCTTATTAGAATGCATTTTATTAACATATTTATTGTTTATTAGTACTAAAAAAGCACATATACTGCATGACCATATTCTACATCCCTAATCCTACTTAACAGCTACTGTACCTTACTAACTATTATTAAGCAGCAAATTAGGAGTTTATTGAGGCAAAAGTCATAGTTAATGGTTTGTTAATAGTGAGAATTGGATATTAAAATAAAGTGTAATCAAAGTGTGATGTTTTACCTCATTGGCAGATTTTGTGAGTTTAATGCTTTTTGCTATTTTCCAGTGGGTTAATGGATAATATAGTATCCATAAAGCTTATTATTTATAAAAAAGGTAAATTTACTGGTACTGGTAAATTTTATGTATTTACTTGTAAGATATACCTATTCACATTTAATGTAATGTAAAGTATTTAATATATTTAAATAATATAACACATAATCTTGAATTTTATCAAATGAAATCATTAGATTTGTAATAATATTAATCATGAATAATTTATTTAATAATTTTTTTCCCCAATGGCAGATTTTAAGCATTTAAGAACTTGTAGCAAACATAAATGAATAAATAAATAAATTAATTAAATAACGTTTTTGCATACTATTTTCAAGTGGGTTAAACAATGATATGTATTCGGAAAACATAATGCAATTTTGCTCCTCAAGTAAATTTATTTTATTCAATTTTAACTTGTGATATTTCACTGAAATTAAAAACAAGACAAAAAACACTTAAGATAATATTTGCATTATTTTTGTTCTTTGTAGACTCTCTACCAGCTTGACTAGTTTTATTTTGGTTATTAATAATTCTTTATTTGACATGATGTTCCTCATCCATTTATCTTGGCAAGTGCTGTAAGATGAGAGCAGCAGCGAAAGCATTTCTTCATAAGTTCATTAAGCACCAAAGCAAATGTTTTTCTGGTTTCCTGTTTCATTCACTGAAATCTAATTTTCTCCACCTTCATCACTCATTTCTCCCATGATCCTGTCTCCTGTAGCTCACATGAACTGTTTCCATCACACTATATTTTCCTTTTTCACTTTTCTCCTTCACGTCGTTTCTTCATGTGTAATTTTTTATCCCTATGCACCTCCGCTGTACCCTCCCCCCGTTACTTCCTCTTTGCTCAGTTGTTATACCCCCCCCTCTCTTTCTGTTGTTGAGAAAGCGTTTTTGATTAGCAGCTGTGTGAAATTAAACTAAAGTAGTTCACCTTTTGCCCTCTGTCTCGCATGTAAACATACAAAGATTCCTAGCATAAGATTCCAGTTCAGTTCCTCATTCAGTACCAAAGATGCATCATCTTCTGTTACTGTAAGAGCGAGTCATTGCAAGTACCTGGAAAAAACATGCGGCTTATTCATCCAGAAGAGGCTGTGAAACAGACCTCTGGCTGGCAGCTCAATGGCAAAGCACACTCAGTGATGTATACACAGAATATCATAAAAACTTAGAGTAAAGGGTTTATATGGAGGATATTTTGAATAGTTATGGTTAAGGGCTTAATTGTCGTTACTTTTGGGTTATTGTTGGTTTATGATTTAATTGTGTTGATTATTGGTTCTGATGATTCTTTTGTGATTTAGAATCAATAACAAATAAGTGTGCCCAAAATGAAGAAAATAAAAGTTTTATTAATCTAGATTAACTTTGTATTCATATTGTTTAGTTGATTTTTAGTTTATTTGAATAACTCTAATCATTGTGGTGTAGCAAGTGAAAAATAACATTTTTCTTGCATCTTGAATATGTGTTCGTGTCCACATATTAATCATTATTTTCATAATAGTTGTTAAAAAGTTTTTTTTTTTTTGCAACTTGAATATCCTTGCATCTCATGAAAAGGTCTAATTAACTAATATTTTACTTATGAAATTATGCCAAAATACTAAATAAGGATATTTTTCTCTGTATTACTCTGCTATTTTTGCCATTAAACCCTCAATGAGTCAAAATGAATTAAGTCAGAAATATGAATGTAGTGTTGATCATAAACTGTATGTTGTGTATTCAAGTCATTTTATGTGAGATTTGCATTTGCTTTTAAAATATTTGTTTAATGAATAAATCCAGGACATAAATAAGCATCATGTCAACCTCATAACTGATTTATGACTATGAGCAAAATCAAATCTTTTAGAATATGATCTGTCAGGTGACAGATGTGTTTGGCTCTAAGCTTAGATTCAGAGAAAAAACAGAGTGTGAAAACTGATATCAAATCAATCAAAATTTAATCAAAAAACATTTTCCCAGCTTCACTGTTGCCTTGGTTTCTACATTTTACCTTTTATAGAGCGGTAGTATAGTTGCCACTCATTATCAAAATAAAATATATCTCTTCTGGTGTGTGTGCATATATCGGTCCATTGAACTGTATCAGTAAGTGGAATAGATGAGGTGACCGTGTCTCTCTATAACAAGTGCTCTGAGACGGTTTCACTGACAGGTTGTATAGAACCTATTTACAGAGCAGTTGAATTGAGGAGGGTATTTTTAGAAGTCACTTTTCTTTTCCCCTTTCTAGCTCTCTCAAAACCCTGTGGCGTCCTCTTTGTCTCCTGTTAGACTGTTGATTTAGTGATATGGACAAAGGATTAATGCATTTAAAAACCCCAGAGGAGCACAGGTTGCTTTAATAGAGGGAGTGATATCAAAAGCTCTGCTCAATGCCAGGATCTCACCGGCCCCCTTAAGGCCCCTGTGGTGGTCTGCTGAGACTCCCCCAGAGTCTAGGAGTTTGTTTAGGCAGAAGAGGGCTTCTTTAGGACTTTTTGGATGAGGTAAACCTTCAAAAATGAACAACTGTCCAATTTGTCCAAGGGCAAATAAACACAAGCTGTTCTCAGAGTCATGCTGGAGGCAAAAATGTACTCCGACTGAAAACTGTCAAACGGGTGAAGGAAGGTATCGCTGATTTGAGAATGGATTTGGTTTATTCAGACAGTTGGAAAGAGGGATTACGTATGTTTACTCTGATGTGGTCTGCTGTCTTGACTCTATTGATTTCTTATTTTGTTTTAGCATTATTTGATTTGTAAAGTCAAAATCTAGAATTACTTACCAAAAGGTACCATGTTAGTAATATTCATAATAGATGCCATTGTCGCCTAAATATGATGATCCATACTGTGTGGGACCCTATTTCTAAATTATAGCAACAGCTATTATAATTTCATTTAGGATTTACTTTAAAGTTATTTTCACTCAGAAATACTATAGCTACACTGAAAAATGCCTTTGAAACAATTTTCTCTCAGAAATTGGTAATCAGTTTTAGAGATAATTACAAAGAAATGTCATTTAAAACATTGAACTGTAAAATAGAAAGACTGAAATAGTACTTTCTTGTAAAACTTATAATCCAGTGATCTTTGTTTTATGAAAATAATTTTTACAGTGTAGTAAATTTGACAAAATAATTATAAACAGCAGGTATGTACTGTGTATATGTATAATTATATATAATATACACACATACATACATGTATATTTAAGATATTTTATAACATATAAATACACACAGTCTACATCCCATATCCTATATATTATGTGAACACAAACGTTTATTTTGAATGCGATTAGTCACAATAATTGATTGACAGCACTTTTATTATTTTATTTTATTTTATTTACACTGCCATTAAATTAACTTTTTATTTTATTTTACTGCCATTAAATTAACTTTTTATTTTATTTTATTTTATTACTGCTGTGTGTTTTTATTTGATTTGTTGTTTGTTTTGTGGTGGTGGTGGGAATATTATGTGGAGTAAAATTAAGAACATGTGCAAAGAGTCAAAGGCCAACCGATTTCCTCTCAGAAAAAAATGCTAATTTGTAGAGATTTATAATAGCCAGATGTGTATATGTTATCATTAAGTGATCATAGAACAGCTGTTTTTTTGTTGTTGTTGGAACTAGTTATTGAACAGTATGTGCAGAAGAAATAAGTTTGAATTTGATCAAAAAAAAAATCCTAGCGCATTACCTTATTCCTCTACTTAAAGAGTTTGTTTACAGAAGTTAAGGAAAAAAGACTGAATGCTTTAATTGAGCCCTATTGAGCGACTTTTCCACGCCCTTCTAATTCTTGTTAGCACAGCAGGGACTAAAAGCAGAGAGGGTTTTAACAGCACTCAGTATCGATTGTTCCTGTTTACATGTTAAAACGTTCTGTTTCAGCAATTAATTCTTAATTAAATTTCCAAATGGAGTTCATCAAAATTACCTTTGTACAAGTCATTTTCATTTGTGAGTGTGTTAATTATAATAAGTCTATGCGGTACACCGTGTTTGGGACACTGGCCGCTGTCCACATTTCTCACTTTCTATAAATAGCCTCGACATATCATCATACAACAGGAAGCAGCACTGACCACTCCAGCAGCTATCTGAGGAAAAAACATTATCCTTAAAAGACACTGATATTGCTTCCCATAATCCCTTGCTGGAAGAAGAATGATAAAAGACTACCTCAGCATGTGGACAGTCAGTTAAGCTGACAAGCAGAGCTTTGACACTGTCATAATAATCGTGTAAGCATATAGATAATGTTTAGGCCACGGACTCAGATGAGCGTAATGTATCTGTAAAAACAATGAAACCTGACAGGAGTGTATTCGATTAGTTTATGCGAGCAGAACAAATACGCACTGCCATTGGTAGGTAAACAATCTAATTTGCTGAATATTAAGTTCATTACTGCAGTGATGTGCTCTGAAGTTTGCCATTTGAAATTAACAAAGAAGGAATGATCAAATTCATTATTGGTTTTCATGGGTCAAAAATAACATTTATAATTAGGATTTAATTGTCAGCCCTCTGGCAATATCTCCTTTCCTGGAGTCTGGTGTCCTCTCCTGTCCTATTTCATTTGTAAGTGATAATGTATAGTCAGCATGTCAGTATCACAAAATAAAAACCCAACAGGGTACACAAACAGTATCCAAGCTTTCCAAATAAATAATTGAATAATTAAATGCACTAATATTTTATTTTATTTAATTTAAAAATAATATTGCTGTGAGTTTTTTACTATTTGAATATATTTTAAAATGTAGTTTATTCATGTGATGACAAAGCTGAATTTTCAGCAGCCCATATTCAGTCTTCAGAGATCTTTCAGAAATCATTTTCAAATGCTGATTTGGTGCTCAATAAATATTTCATATTAATATCAATGTTGAAACAGTTTTGCTGTGTATTTATTTTTTTTTTATTTTTTTTTTGTTTGTTAAAAACTGATTTTTTTTTCTGAAATTTTTTTTGATGCACATTTTTTGAATGCGCATTTCTTCAAATAGAAATTTTTGGAAAATTAAAAATGTATTACTGTCACATTTAATCAATTAATGCAAAAAAAAACATTACATTATTTCTTTAAAATAATAATGAAAATAATAAAATAAATACTGACCCTAAACTTTTGAGTCAAAAATGATTTATGATGTGCGAAGAAAGACATACGAGATTATATTTATTTAGAAAAATTGGTCAGAATATTTCAGCCAATCAGAATCAAAACAGCTGTGTTACAGTTCTCTACTTATGTAATAAATACTCAAGTCTGTATGTTGTTGTCTTTTTCTCTTTGGAGTGAATTCAAAGCATGAGGCATGTTGCTGGAACATTAGATAATCATAATCACTAGGCAGATGTGATAGTATTGAATCAGACCTAATTAAAGAGGCAGATATACAGCCTTGTGATGAGACTGTGGACTGGAAATGAAGGGAGACAGCGTGTGCTGGACAACTAGAGATATCGCAGCTTCCCGCTTCTCCATATGAGCTGATAAGATTCTAATGAAGCAATAACTGTGATTTACTGTGATTGTAAATTGTGTTTCAGGGCTGCTGTAAGGCTTTATTCATAAGTAAGCATCATAAACGTACTCTGCAGTCGAGTTCCAGGAAAAAGTTTAATGTAGCTTTCTAATAATCCTATTTATAAGGCTTCATCTTTCCATTGTGCACAGCACTCATAACCTCTCAGTCTCTTTTCACATCCCTCATATAACAGAAAAAGATTTTGAGAAATTTAGCAATTTATCATTCACTTATCAATGGATCCTCTGCAGTGAATGGGTGCTGTCAAAATAAGAGTTCAAACAACTGGTTCATTAAGGTGTTTAACTTTAAACTGTCAATTCAGACCAAAATATCAGTCAATAATCCATAATAATGCTTGCTTCAAATGACTCGAGTAAATGTTTATTACTTGTGGATTATTGTAATGTTTTTATCAGCTGTTTGGACTCTGATTCTGACAGCACCCATTCACCGCAGAGGATGCATTGGTGAGCAAGTCTAATGCTAAATTTCTCCAGATCTGTTCAGATGAAGAAACTATCTACATCCTAAGGGTGAGTAAATGTTTATTAGTTTTTTGGGTAAACGGTTCCTTTAGGTTTTTTATCTTTTTTTTTTTTTTTTGTAATGTATATTTAAGAAGACTAGCAGCTGAAAAGTTCCACTAATATATATTGATTTGAATGCTGAGCATTCAGTGGTCTCTGTAATGCTGGGTCTGTGGACCTGTCTCTTCATGCTAAGTGAGAGTGATGTAGTCAGTGATGCAGTTACACCAGGAATGAGTGTCATTAGACGGTCAAAATGCTGATCACACACCCTTTAGCAAAACACATTACATTGGGTCTCTAAAGCCACAGAGTTTTAGACTGCATATTATTGCAGCACATATGTATTACAGTGCCCATATTAACAGACAATTGCATTCACATTGCACGTGTATAAAAATGTGTTTTAATTTTTATACTATTGTTTTTAAGATTTTGGGTCGGATTTTTTAAATGTTTTTGAAATAGGTCTCTTAAGCTCACCAAAGCGCGCATTTATTTGATCAAAAAAAATTGAAATAATATTACAATGTTAAAATAGATGTTTTACATTTGAATATATTTTAAAATATATTTATTTTCTGTAAATGCAACGCTGAATTTTCAGCATCATTACTTCAAGTCTCCAGTGTCAAAATGAACTTCAGAAATCTTCCTAATGCTGTTTTGCTGCTCAATAAATATTTTTTTTTATTATCAATGCTGAAAACAGTTGTGCTGCTTAATAGCATTGTAGAAACCATGATATTTTTTTTTTTGAATTTTGAATTTGAGTTCATAATTAAAACATTTATTTGAAATAAAAACCTTTTCAACTAATATTATGTTTTTTCTTCCAAACACCTTGCTCAATAGAAGTATGAATGTCTTTCAAACTTATGAAATGTAAGCAGTGACAAAATACAGTTTATTTATTTATTTATTTTAGCAATTTCTAGTGATGTGAAACCAGTGCTTATTTGTATTTTATTATTATTATTATTGAAAAACTCAGCACACTTGCTCTTATGGTTCAGTATTTGTTTTCTAAAATGTGTCTTGAATTTGTACGGTTTTTCAGTTCATCACACAAAACGGTGTGGTCGACACAAACCATGTTTGTCCTAGAAAAATTGAATTTAATGTATTCTGGGTTGTAAATCTTTTTAACTTTGCTTAGTTTTTTGCTTGATTTTTTAGTATAAGGAATGTCACCCAACCCATGTTTGGCATCTGTCTAATTTGATGAATCTGTGCCAAAATACAGTAGACTTGGACTGACCCCGCGACCCTTGATGTCAGCTTCTACTGTTGTCCATCTGTTTGTGCTCTTGACTTCAGACCCACCAGCAGCAGCTTGCATTGCTTCTGGTGACCCAGCTATGAAAAAGTTACAGTATAGAGGTGAATTTGAAACATGACTGGTCGTTTCAACAGTCATGGTGTGCTGGAGCATGTCCCCTCAAGCAGCTGCAGTCATGGCTAGATGAAATAGATGTTTACTCAGTGTTTCCTATTAAGAATGGAAAGACTGGCAGCCAGACACGCCTCACATTTGGCTTTGGGTCTTAGTGAACTGTTTCTGTGTGCTGGATGTAGTATTCAGAAAAGGAAAACAGGGAGTATGTGCATCAGCAAAGTACATTAACATTGACTTTGTCCCTCCACCTAATGTGATATTTTAGTAATGTCCAGGCTCACCTACCCATGAAAACAGAAAATTTGCTTTGTCACTGCATTAGAGTACTGGATGTTTTTTTTTTAAACAAATGTGTATTTTTATTGCATTTTTCATCTAATAAATATTACAGATTTGCTTGTTTGATTTGAAATACTGCTGGATCTTAAGTATTCTTTTTTATTTTACATTTTAACTTTTTTTTTTCTTTTAAATCCTTAAACAATTTATTTTCAGGTTTTAAAATAGGATTTTAATACAAGATTTTCAATGTGGACCCCAGACCTTTGGACTAAATCTAGTTATGTCTCCACAGAAAAACCTCTGCAACAAATATCTCGGTAATGTATGTAACCCTCTTTCACTGAAGGAGGGAATGGAGACATCACATTGGGTTACCGACGAATTGGATCTTGTTTCGAGAGACCAATCTACTTTGAGTGTAAAACTAAACGAGCCAATGCACATTGGCATATGATAACTGCATCCAGCTGCTGCTCGTGACGGCACTGACATAAGTAGGCAGCAGGTGTAATGCATATTCAGGTTTTGCTGAGGAGCCGAGCCGGGGACATGGCCGCTCAGCGGTGGTACAGTGGCCATGGCGAGGGGACATGATGTCTCAGAAAAAATTATCTGTGTCATCCGCGCCACAAGGAGTGCGAAGAATGCACTGTTTCTACATGTGTTTAGCTTTAGATTTAAAAGAAAACAGCGCATCCTTGTGGCGCGGATGAGAATGAAGAGCATAGGGTGATTTGGGTGGTATGGGGGGAGACAGATGGACCAGGAATTATTGATAAAGTTGTTTCTTCGCTTTACAAAAAAAGTGTTCTTGTCCTTTCATATAACCCAGATTGCACGTCTGATGGCAGATTGAGTATTCTGAAGACAACTTTAATAACTTTAATGGACCTTGACAATGTTATTTACTTGGCAATCAATGGGACAGTCTCAAGCCTCCTTGTTTTCTTTCAAAATATCTTAAATTGTGTTCCGAAGATTTCAGAAATTTTATGGGTTTGGAATGACATGGGGGTAAGTGATTAATGACAACATTTTAATTTTGGATGAGTGGAGTGTCCCTTTAAGCTTTTTGTCTCAAGATAAAGACTAACTAAATCAAAAATGCCTGTCAAATTAACACTGGGTCACTGAAGTGACTGACTGAAAGGAAACTAGGGGTCGACCTATATGTGTTATTCAGGGCTCATGCCGATACTGATTATTTTAGATCAAGTAGACCGATAACCAATATTTTGAACCAATATATATGTCTGGTGGAAAAAAATAAAATTAATGTACAAAATTAAGATAGCAAGGGCTCTGACAAAAACTTTCTTTAAATGCTTTTAAATTATTTTATCGGCAAATTGGTTTTGAAAATGACAGATACTGATAACCATTTAAAAAAAACTTAGTATTGGCGCTGATAGTTGGCCAGGCCAATAATCGGTTGGCCCCCACAAACAAACGGCATGTTTATTGTGATATCATTGATATAATATAAATAATAAATATTATGTATAAATATTGTCAGTAAATATGTCATTGGTTCCATTCTCTCAGATTGAAATGACTCTCCTTTATCTTTCACTGAAAACCTTCACATCCTCACATATGTATTTTTGTGCCATTTTTCAGCTAGAGATATTCATGTTTTCAATCTTTGTGGAGTTTAATGACCCTTGGAGGTGTAATGTAAGGAAAGAGTGTTTTAATAGACCCCTCATCTGAAGACCGTCTGCAAGGAGCTTCATTTCTAGGACCAGAGTTTGCCTTCCTGACTAATTTTTAACCTCTGATTCCAAGTAGCCCCTTTCTCATTTGTCTTTGGCTGAAATAACTGCTTTTAAAATGTGATCCTGCTTGGAGCCTAACACCTTTTTGTACGCCTCGTCCCCCACTCTTTTACCCCTCTCCTCTCTACGTCTTTTTTTGACCTACAGCAGTCTGTCTGCAGGGCTGGTGCCCTGAGTTGTTCTTGTTATGTCTCTGTGCAGATACCCGAAAGCAAATAGAAAGAATTGTTGGTATTGAGTTTTTCTATCCTGTAGTCTTTCACCTTAGTCTCTGGAGACGAGGCTCTTTTCAGTATACTTTCTTAAAGGGTACTGCACTGACACTCTGCCCTCAGTATGTTTGTGTGTGTGTGTGTTTGTATACATCTACGTCTGAGGGCTAGTCTTTTGTTTTAGTGCAAAACTACCATGTCTTCAGCTAAAAAGTGTGTTGATCTACCCGGCTAACTGTGTTATTTTGAGGGAACCAAATTTCTGAAATAGTTTACATTTTGAGCTTGCTTAGTAAACATATTAAATGATAAAGGAAAATATAAATGGGTCATGTGACACTCATTTTTTTCTTCCAGTAAGTTCATAAACTTATTTGAAAATCCATGAATAATACTACTAATAATTAACATGATTAGTATTACCTTGACCTTTCTGACTTCACATCCCGTGAAAAAAAAAAAAAAGAACAATTTGTATATGATGTAAATATAAAAATGTAAATTATATTATATTACCTAAAATGTGTAATATAATGTCATTTGGAATCAGTAAATGGACTACAATTCGTATTTATTTATTTATGGAAAATATTTTAACACTGCATTAATATTTGTATTTATTTATTTATGGAAAATATTTTAACACAGTAATTTGGTGCAATCAAAATGCTGAAAAATGGTATAAAAGTTTTTCAAAACCGGATTAAACCTACATAAATACAAAGAGTGCATTTATAAGAACCAGTGACATCCCTTCTAAACCATATTTTTCCTTTAAAACTACAGTATGTTTCCTTTTAAAAATCCTTTTTTTTTTTGTTGTGGTGAACTCTTTTACCAAATATGCAAAATGAATATCATTATCTAAGTACAAAAACAATAGTCAATGCAAATTCCCCTGACAGATAAATGATACAAATAATGTAAAATGTCTGTTTGCTTTCTGTGTTTGAGGGTTAGTCTTCTGTTTTAGTGGGAAAACTTCACCATATCTGATTATCTACTACTTAGTGTGCTGACCATCTGGCCCTGGCTAACTTTGGTGTGATTTTTGCAGGAAACAAGAGCTGCTGACCATCTCCAGCGTGCCTCTGGGAGAATGTCCACCCTCACCTCCCCCGCACTGCACCACCACCATGAGGTGAGTGAGGCCAGGCATTCACTCACGCACACACACACACACAACACACACACACACACACTCACACACACACACACACACACACACACACTCACACACTCACACACACACACACACACACACACACACACACACACACACATTGCTCTATTAGAGCTGTTAGCCGAAATCTGCTGTATTCGTCTCCCAGACACACCTTTACACTGAATTAACCTCTATTAGCGTTGATAGCATGAGAAAGTTGAGAATGCCCTTTGTAGCATGCCATATAAAATGACCTCCTTTCACTACCAAAATGTCAACATGCTCTTACAACATGCCTCTAACTGATTTAGACATGCACATTTAACCTGCGGTATTGTCTTTGACGGTGCATGCAGCAGGTGTTTGAGGTAAAGCTCTTCATTCAAGGTTACCTCTAAATGTAATTCTAATTCATTTTGGACTGAGAAATCCATTTTCTTCCTGAGCATTAAGGTCCCATTGAGTTCACATGGTGTCGCTATCTCTTTATATTTGCAAAATCCTCGAGAGGGGGCTGGAAAGATTTTCTGTCTTGTTTAAAAAGTGGTACACGGCGTCAGAGATGGATTGTGTGGTGTGAGCGGAGCACAGTCGGGTGTCACCTTGAAATGAGACACACTTGCCGAAAAATCAGAAGAGGAGGATGGAGAGATTGGTGTTTATGCAGGAAGGGAGGCTGAGGGGCCGAGGCGTCAGGTGTGATATTAAGATGAGAAGACATGAAGTCGAATCCAGAGGTCATGATCCTGTTAGCCAGTGCTTTAATTATGAATATCGTTTCTCATAAGGACTGATTAAATGTCTGAGGCACACAGCACTTGTGTGTCTGAAAAAAATCATACTTGAAATTTATTGAGGTCTCCATCACGCTTTTGCTTAGTTATTACCTGTTTGTTGGAGGATTTGAGGATTTATTTATAAATAGCTTAAATGGGATTTGCCTTTCTCATGAGCCAGATGTTGTAAATTCTGTTATCATTTGTTTGCTCTTATGTTATTACAAAACCTATGACTTACTTTTTTTTTTCTGTGAAACATAAAAGAAGATATTTTGAAGAATTCCTAATTTTTGTTCATACTATGAAAGTCACTGGGTTCCAATGTTTTTGTTTTTTGTGTGTTGTATTTATACAGGTGTGAAATTACATGAAGGTGAATAAATGTTGAAAGAGTTTACATATTACACTACTTTTCAAACATTTGGGGTCAGTAAAGTATTTTTTTAAGAACGAAATACTTTTATTTTTACAGTGACACATTACAAAGGTCAAAAGTAACAGTATAGACATTTATAGTGTTACAAGAAGAAAGTAATGCTGTGTCTTTCAACTTTCTTTCATAAAAGAATGCTAAAAAAAAATATATCATGCTTTCCCCAATACAGCTGTTGCCAACAATGAAAATAACAGAAATATGTACCCTGGACCACAAAACCACAGGGGTATTTTTTTTTTTTATTATTAAAATCCATTATATATTTAGCTTAGGATGCGCAATATTTGACCGAATACAGGTATTTGAATATCTGGAACTTGAGGGAGCCAAAAAAATATAGAGAAGAGAGTGCTGCTGATTTTAAGCTTTTTCAAATACATTTTTCTCAATAAATAAATATTTAAAGAAAAATATATTAAAATAAAAAAGAGGAATTTAATTTCACATAATGATGCCCGCTCTGTTCATAAAACAAAAAACAATATTGTTGTTTTTGCAAAACAAAACAGCTTCTATTAAAAACAAAACATAAAATAACACCAAACTTTTAAACAATAGTGTATTTTATAAATACAATTATATTTTGACTAGTTAGCACCTCTTATACTTAAAGTTTAAATCTAGTATTAGTTTGCATTGCACCAATCCTAAAAATAGTGTCACTGAAAAACTCACATAACAAGTTTCAAGTTCCCAACTTTGTCCTTACAGTCACTTTACACATTGCAAAGAAATGTTTGCAGAACAGGTTAACTCTACACAATGTACTGTACCTCTTTACAGCTTTAACTATTCTTGTGGGGACATTTGGTCCAAACATTGTAGCCAAAATCTGACACATAAACACACACTCACCCACTCAGAACACCCCACAATGTGCAAAAACTCCATTAACACCTGTGTTTGAGTGTAAACAAAATACATTTAGTAGGGACCATATTAATGTGTATGTGTACGTGTCCTTTAAGATATAGAATTATGTTGTTCACACAATTGGTGGCCACTCCCAATGTAAACACAGTGTCTAAAGAAGAAAAGAGGAAAGGGAGGAAAGCAAGTGTGCGGACTTGATAAGCTCTCGTGAACTGTGGTTCAAACAGCTGTTGGTCATATACAAAGCAGTACTACAAAAGCAGAGAGAATGGGAGAAATTAATAACTCATAGGTACAGACACACTGGTAAGACCAGTTTTAGGGTGTGGAGCCATTGCACACTGCCAAGCGGACTTGGTCGTCCTCTTCCTGTTTTGTAAAGTGTTTGCATAGAGGATCACAGCTAATCAGAGGAGAGAGGTATGATCGCCTGTGTGACAGACGGGGGGAAACACAATGTGAGAGCTGTGTGTTTATTGTGGGATGGGGGTATTGATGAGGTTTGTTAGTGTGTATTTGACACAGCATAGACCTCCTGCACCGCTGCAGTTCATTCATTCATTCTAGTGTGTCTGAGTCTTTATGTAATACTGTATCTGTTTATCAGCCAGTTCTGGACAGAGTCCAGATGCACACTTTATTACCCCACTGCTTCTATATTGGTGTCTTTTTTCTACCTATAACTACATGCAAATTCAAATAAACAACACTTTCAAATTTTTTTATTAAAGAAATGGCAGCATTTAACAGTAAGGTTCAATATGATAACATTTGCTAATGCATTTATTATAATGAACTAACAACAGCTTTTTATTTATTTATTAATTATAAAAATTAGAACTACAAATGTTAAAATGTATTAGCATATGTAGAAATTTACTTAATATTTACTGTAATACTTAATATTTTCACTCAGAATTTCACAAATAATTACAAAGAAACAGCAATTAACAAATTGAATTAAATGTGAAATTTGAAGTAGAAAGATTAAAATAATAAGTGCTGTCAGACGATTAATCGTGATTAATCACATCCAAAATAAGTTTTTATTTACTGAATATATGTGTGTACTGTGGATGTTTATAATGTATATTACATGCACACACATGTATGTATATATTTAAGAAAAAAATTATATTTATATATTTAATATATTTATATATAAAATAAATTATATGAATATAAATGTATAAATGTAAATATTGTCAAAATATATACTGTATGTTCTGTAATTTATATATGCCAAATTAAATATACACAGTACACACACATATATTATGTTAACAAAAACATTTATTTTGGATACAATTATAATATATATATATATATATATATATATATATATATATAGTGATTAATGGTGTCTTATCAAATATCAGGGACTTTGTATGTCTACTAGAAAATATTTGGATGTATTGTGTGCTTTATTATAAAATGGGTGAAACTTCAAAGATCCAGGATAGGGTGATAATCTTGTTTGAGACAACAGTGGGACTAACAGGTTGTGTTGGGAGATAAGCTCTGTCTCTTCATAACCTTACTATGACACTACGGCATAATTTAAGACCTATGTGAATTTTTTATCATGTAGCTCTTATGTTTTATATTTGATTTGATGTGCTCACGCAAACTGCTTCAGGCATTGGACTGCTGACTCGTGAGTTTTGTTTGGTTGTGGGACAAAAACAAAGTCAATATCCAATATATAAGCAAAAAAGGTCAAAAGATTGTTGCATTGCAAAACTCTCAAAGCCTTTCCAAAAATATACACATCCACTCAGCTTGTTCCTTCTTTGGCCACCCGTTCCTCTTTAGCGATAAGGAGTTTACCCTCATGCGTCCTATTGATGTTGTGGTCTCAGTTGCTCAAGGTTATTTGGTCAACTATGTCTCAGCTGGGCTTTACTCTGTTGACTTTGTGTAGTGAGTTGCCCCTTGGATCCATGGCAGGTTAAACATTAACCGATCTGCATTTGTTCTGTCCTACTTGCATCTGTTACACTCCGTCCGATCACAGAAATATTCTTAAACCCAGGGGATCTGTTTTGAACAAATATCAGATGTTTTTCTTTTCTACCGCCTCTTAACTAGCAGGGGTGCTCTGTCAAGGTAAGAGACTCTGGGTTCAGTAGAAATATTGTGCAAAGAATATTTGAGAGTTGTTTTTATTATAAGCCCTTCAGGTCTAGACTACAAATTGTGGTTTAAACCTCTATTGTATTTCTTAAATAACTAATAATTAAGCCCTAATGGTTGCACAGCCCATAAATTAAATGCAGATGTAAAGGTTCAGTACATTTGATTTAGAGCGAGGAAGTATTATGGTTTGTTAAGTCTGCATGGAGAAAGAGGCATTTGAAGTTATTTACAATGCATTGAGCATATCTTGACCTATATTACATTTATGATATAGCATTACAAATGTGCAGTGGATTGTGGACAAGTCTGTAGCTGTTGACTTGATTTTAGATACGATCAGGCTTTGCTGTGTGAGGCTGTGGGAGTTGGGTGTGTAGGCTTGAGAGTCCAATATACATGGGAACTTCTTTAGTATGCTTTAAAAAGCACCCCAGGATGCACCTCATGTTGATTTAAGGGAATGTCTAGAGTGAGCAGAGAATCTATAGACAATGGGTTGGGACCAAAATGAAATATAAGACTGAAATATGAGATTTGTTTTTGTTTTCTTGTACTGTATACTTTGGGTTTTGATTAGGGATGCATAATAAATTGGTTCCATATCAGTTATAGGTTTTTATTTTATTTTATTTTATTTTATTTTATTTTATTTTGATTTTTCTTACATGCATTTGAGCATGCTCATTTGACCCATTTTTTTTACTTGTAGATATCTGTTAGTGCTCACTTAAGTTGATCTTTAAAATGACTGATATAATAACACTGTTAAATGTAATTTTCTAAATCTCAAAATACTATGCACATTTTCATATGTTTTGATTAGGGTTGCCACTAGTCCCTTAAAATACGGAATCAATTTGTCCCATATTTACAAAGGCCAACACATATTTGAATAAATAAATAAGTATTTTGCACTGTTTATAATACTAATAGCAATTATAATGAAATCAGTTTCATAAGAAGTATTGAAGAAGCTCATTTGCGCGTGATTTTGATGTCTTTGTATCCATAGCGACAGAGTCGCCAATGGCCAGTTGCTTAAACTTAGCCACCATCTTAAAAACTAGTTTGACCAACTAGTAGTTGCCAAGTGGAACTTACAAGAGTCTTACTTTTCCAATACAAATAAGACCAATCTACCTCTTCATAACTGAAGAGAATAAAATTATGACAGTTCTTGAAGAAAAAAAATTAGAAACTAACTTTTTTTAAGGCTAGTCTAAACCGTTTATGCAACTGGCCCCAGAACGCGTGCCGTTAAAGCCCTTTCACACGAGCACAGCATGTAGTAAACAAACCTGCGTGGTTTAAAACATAGGAGCTCACATCTGCCCTTTGAACACAAGACTCTCCACATGTAGGGCTGAGTGGGAACGTTATCAATGTGTCTGTCCAGTAACTAATGATGAACGCAGTTTGCAGAGAAGCTTTTCAGTTGCTCATGGTGGACTGTCTGACTGAAAGGGACAGTTCACCCAAAAATGAAAATGTTGTCATCATTTACACACCCAAAAGTTGTTCCAAACCTGTAATAATTTCTTTCTTCTGTTGAACATAAAAGAAGATACTTTAAATAATGTAGGTAACCAAACAGTTTCTGGTCCCCAATGACTCTGATAGTATTTAAAAAAATTTTTTTTTTACTTTACTATGTTTATGGAAGTAGATGTTTAGTTTGTTTAGTTTATTCAAATTATGTTCTTTTGTGTTCTTTTGTGTTAAGGGTGTCCCTTGTTTTGCCTCGCTGAATGTGGCAAACCTAGTTTTGCTCATTGCTCATTTCATCTGTAGCATTTAAATTGATGTAATGATTTTGGGACTTAGTGTTTCATTTTTTATTTATTTAGAAAAAGTGTATAGAATTTTAATCTGCCATTTATCTGTTATCAACCATGACATGAAAATAATTATCGGATTTTTGGTATTGGTCAGAATTTTAACAATGTTGCAAGTTTTGATTCCTTTAATATTATTTTACAGTATAGAAAATAGTAATGACACAACTTATTATAGTAAAAATAAGTAGTGTCTTAATGTATTAATCATAGCTTCTTTCTTGGTTCTACAATTTCCTTTCAGGTAATGATAAAAAAAAAAAAAGTTTTGATGTAAATATCACCAGAAAACCATAAATCTAAATTCTCTTTTCTTTTCCAGTCGGCGGAGTTCTTCGACATGCTGGAAAGGATGCAGGTAAGATTCCTTCATCATTCAGATGATCTTATAAGTGCATGTCCTCCTTTAGAATAAGATTCCTCCAATAACTTTGTACCTTAGCTGAAGATAATTTTACTGTATAATAATATAATAATCACAGCATGGTTTTTTTTTGCCCTTGAGTGCTGGCTAAGTGTTCTCTCTCCAGTGGACCAGACCTCAATTACTCTGAATGAATAATTACACATTCCAGCTCATTTCAAACTCATTGATTTAGCCAGCACTTTTCTTTGTGGTGGGTCTTTGGGTGGGGGTTTGGTAGGAGCTCCACAGGGGTGTGAGACTGAGAACAGGACATACTGACCTGTTATATAAGAGCAGCATGATTGTGTTGTTGTCATCTTGTGTGTGTTTGTGAGAGTGTGTAGTTAATGGGCAGCAGGTAGCTTAAGATCAGCTGATCAATACTATGTTGAGGCTGGATTAAAGCCCTCAGTCTTCTTGTCCAGACCTCAGTATGAGTGACAGATCGATTCAGAGGTTTGTCTGAAGGGCTGATGTCTCTCTCCAATGGATCACATGTACTTGTAATGTTTTAGATCAAAGATGAAGGTGTGCCTTAGTCAGCTCCCTAGTTCTGTAGCATGTACGGTGCCCAGGGAATTGACCATTTCCTGTTTTTGGTTACACATTATTTTAAGGTGTCATTGTTACAGTGTAATTATACATTTAAGTACTGAGTAATATTAATTAACTAGATGTACTTACTATATGTTTGGGTTAGGAAAAGGGTTTATCTTGGGGTTACTTGCGTGTAACTACGCTTAATTAATTGTTATTATAATAGTAATTATATGTAACCTGTGTAACATAGACACCTTAAAATAAAGTCTTACCAAGTTTTTTTTTCAGTTTATAATTACAATTCATGCCTAATATTTATGAAATGGAAACAATCCCACAAACTTATACACAAAATACACTGGAATAAAATCTGATAAAACATTTTTATTTTACATTATATATTTAATTTTATTAGATTTAAAATTTTTATTTTACCATTAAAACTAGAAATTAATTTGCATTTTTTATCAAATTAATTAAAATATTTGAAATATTAAATAATAAAACTAATAAATAAAATACATGTAATTACAATGTAAATGCAATTTACTTTAATTTATTTTAATTTTGTTTATTGTCTCTTAAATTATGTTTAATTTTAATAATGTCATTTAGAAAAGTATCTGTACTTAACAGCTAAGATAAAGAGATTGACATGCATGCAGTGTTATATAGCAATATTGTATAGCTATATTTAATATCTGACATTGTATTCATGTTACAGATAATTGTCACTGGTTTTGCAATATTCAGTTGTAGAGATTCACAAAAAGCATTACAAATGTTTCCAAGTGAACAAGAGCTTCTTCCTTTATTTATCTCTAAGTCAAAAAAAAATTTCCTGGACTGTCAGGTGGAAACAATTTTAGCATGGTAACCACAGTTTTTGACAAAATAACTTGATACTAGCCACCAGTCATAAGAAATTTAAAAAGGACAAAAATATTCTGAAGGCTTTATTGACTGTAAACAGAGCTGCTTTATTGGGGAGCTCATTTGAATAACAGTGTTAATTGTTTAGTTTGTCATTTATTCATCCTCTTTTCACCCTCTTCTGCTTTCCTGGACACGGCAGATTCCCAAAACTGAGGAGACTAAGAAATACAAGGTTTGGCTGGTATTGTGAATGTGTGTGTGTGTGTGTGTGTGTGTATTGTGTCTGTAAGTGTGTGTTTGTGAGTGGGGTCTTTTCTTCTCTATTAATATTCTGATAAACATCAGCCACAGTTTTGAGTTCTACAGCATCAATCAACATCAAGTACTTTTTTTTTGTTTTGTTTTTTTTACATTTGGTGACGTAAAGGTCAGTGATGATGGCCTTCAGATTCTGCCAGAGAGACCAAAAGCAGACTAAAAACCTTTAAATCCAATATATGGTTATTGGAATGCAAGCAGAGAATAATCAATATGTCTTTTTTTGTTGCTGTTGCCATTATTTAGTTTTTTTTTTTTTTTTCATTCATATTCTGGTGTAGATATTATTCCTCTATCCTGCTCTTGGGATTTTTTATTGCAATAAACAGACTGTGATATATGTGGTTGACATTTCGATGTTATCCTATGATGAAATGTCTTTTCCTCTCCTACAGGATGACTACATCCCTTACCCCCGGATTGAGGATGTGAGTCCATGAACACACACACACACACTCACATGCTGTGTTTCCATGTTTTATGGGGACATTCCATAGGTGTATTGGTTTTATACTGTACAGACTGTATTTTCTATCGCCCTACACCTAAACCTACCCCTCACAGGAAACTTTCTACATTTTTAGATTTTCAAAAACCTCCATTCTGTATGATGTATAAGCTTGTTTCCTCATGAGGACCTAAAAAATGTCCCCACGAGGTTCAGATTTACTGGTATTACTATCCTTGTGGGGACATTTGGTCCCCACAACGTGAAAAATACGAGGTACACACACACATACACACAATACTTCTAAACACAATAGTTCTATTTAATATTCTTGTGGGGGACGGGTTAAATACTCGTTACAACAAGAGGGTTTTCATTATGTTCAAGTGTTTTAAGGCTGAAAGGAACAGATCGTCTCTATTTATTACACAGCTCTTTGGAATACTTGATTCTGATTGGTTAATCACTGCATGTAGATGTTTGTGTAGTGTTTGCTAAACTGTTGTCCCTGGCAACAAATCTTATACACTGTGCTACTTATTTTTCCATAGAAAAATAAGGTAACCACTAGCTTTCATTAATAACTTCAGAATTACTATTGTTAACAGGTAATAGTTCTAAATGTAATGAAAGTTTGATTAAAATATTTTTCTTATAGACATTGCATTTGTAATGTTACAAAATATTTCTATTTTAAATAAATGGCATTCTTTTGAACTTTCTGTTCATCAAAGCATCCTGAAAAAGATGCATCAAGATGTCCATAAAATATTAAACAGAACAACAGTTTTCAACATTGATTATAATAAGAAGCACCAAAGCGCATATTAGAATGATTTCTAAAGGATCATGTGACAGTGAAGACTAAAGAAGTAATGGCTGCTAAAAAATTCAGCTTGGCCATCACAGGAATACATTACATCTACAAACATTTTAAAAAACAAACGCCATTGTCACTCCCTCGCATACAGCCTTTCTAACACAAATCACATCTTACAAAAGTTAAATTAGTATTGTTTTCTGCGAATGAGTGAACAGGATGATTCAGTACATTCATGCTTCTTACATATTATTGTAGCCCAGTTTGTGCTGATTACAGTGTAATCAGACTTTAGTCATTAATATGTTTTTAAGATACTGAAAAAACCCCCACAAATGTCAGGGCATGACAAAACTTCTCCAGGGCCCCAAAACCCCTCAGACCCCAGAGGGTTAAATGCAGCCTTGGTGAGCATTTAAAAAAAAAAAAGATTTAAAAATCTAACCGACCCCAAATTTTTGAGAAGTATTGTGTACAATAGCTAGATTATAGTTGCAGATGTGTGGGACTTGTGAATGATTTAAAAATACAAATTATTCTAACGTATAATTGAAATATATAATTAAAGGGATACTCCACCCCAAAATGAAAATTTTGTCATTAATAACTTACCCCCATGTCGTTCCAAACCCGTAAAAGCTCCATTCGTCTTCGGAACACAATTAACATATTTTGGATCAAAACCTGGAGGCTTGAGACTGTCCCATAGACTGCCAAGTAAATAACAGTGTCAAGGTCCATCAAAGGTATGAAAGTAGTCGTCAGAATGTGCCATCAGATGTGCAATCCGGGTTATATGAAGCGACGAGAACACTTTTTGTGAGCGAAGAAAACAAAAATAACGACTTTATTCAATAATTCCTTTGTCAGCGTTCTCCTCTGAGTCTTTCCATATCGCTGTATGCTGTGTATACTCTTCTGTATCATCCGCACCACAAGGAGGTTTTCATCCAAAATATCTTATATTGTGTTCCGAAGACGAACTAAGTTTTTATGGGTTTGGAATGACATGGGGGTAAGTGATTAATGACAAAATTTTCATTTTGGGATGTAGTATCCCTTTAAAACCAATTATGACTTTGCTGACCATTTATGTTTTTATGTTTTTTTTTTTTTTTTTTTGGCTTTGTTGTCTAGGTCCTGGAGAAGGGTGGTCCCTACCCTCAGGTTATTTTACCTCAGTTTGGTGGATATTGGATTGAGGATCCCGAGGCTCCGGTCGGGACGCCCACGTCCTCAGACAGCAGCTTCTGTGAGGAGGAGGAGGATGGTCTGAGTCCTGGTGGAGGAGGAGGAGGAGGAGGCTTCAGCTACAGGCTGGAGTGTAACAGCATCTCACGGGCTTATCGCAAACACTTTCTGGGCAAGGTGAGGATTCTTTTGTTAATGCTGATGGTATGTTTCATTTCTATACTGTAGGTTTACAGGGCCAAAAGTATCCATATTTAAAGAAATACCCATGTATGCCCAGGATATTTTAGCTTTTGGCCGAAGGTAGGTGTCCTGTTTGAGTTAATAACTCGTGTGCCCGAAGCTTATTCACTCACAGTTCTTCATAACACTTGGATATGAGGTGTGATGGCGCCTCTTTGAACAAACATTTTGTACGCCACATTTTGCTATCAGTTGTGTGTCACAGAGAGCTTGACAGAGAGCCACACTTGAGTGATAAAAATGCAAACTCAGTCTACTGGAAAATTAACCTCTCCATATCAAAATATTTAAGGAACGAACTTGTGAAATGAGCCTGCGGAAACACCTTTCTCTTTCTCAGGAGCACATGAACTATTACTGCACAGGCAGTAGTATGGGACACCTCATCATGTCTCTGAAGTATGAGGAGGCAGATGGACAGGAGTCACTCCGCATCATGCTCAGGTACCATGTTCAGCACATAATAAAACTCTGGTATAGTCATTGCTAGGTAGGTCTTTATTGTCATAGTAAATAGCAGAGCAATTATTTTTTATGTCATTTTCTAGGTCAAAAACAAAGACCCTTCATGAGCGAATCCCACTAGAAGGCCTCCTCCATCTACCCAGCGTACCACAGATAGCCAAGGTGTGTATTGGCAAGACAGGCAGCACCAGACCAAAGTCAATGCTATTAAATAACAAAAAATAGTGATGCATTGACCTTACAAATCAAAACTGTTCAATGACACAGTCTTTAGGATCATAAGAACCATGTGCAAAACTGTGACTTAAGAGACATTTTCTGTGACCTTAATGTCTAATAACCTCGAACAAGTATAAGTTAGCTTTACACATCCAAGTAAATATTTAATTTATAGAAAATAGGAAGTGCTATATACACTACTGTTTAAATGTTTGAGGACAGCAAGATTTTTATGCTTTTAAAAGACATCTCTTATGTTCACCAAGGCTGCGTTGCATGTAATCACAAATATAGTAAAAACAGAAATGTTGTGAAATTATATTAGTTAAAAATAACAGATTTCTATTGTAATATGTTTTAAAATGTAATTTATTTCTGTGATGGAAAATCTAAATTTTCACCATCATTACTTCAGTCTTCAGTGTCATGTGATACTTCAGAAATCATTTTAATATGCTGATTTGTAGCTACAAAAAAATTTCTTATTATCAATATCGAAAAAAGTTAATTTGTAATTTTTTTTTGTGGAAAATGAGATACTTTTTTCAGGATTCTGTGATGAATATAAAGTTGAAAAGAACGGGATTTATTTTTAAAAAAATCATTAATTTTAATGTATCCTTACTGAATAAAAATTTAAATTTCTTAATATATAATAAATTCTTTATATATATATATATATATATATATATATATATATATATATATAATATATATATATTTTTTTTTTTTTTTTTTTTTTACAGTAATTATATATTCTTTCAACTGACCACTAAGCCTAATAGGATTGTGGGATATCATAGGCAGTAAAAGCTACTAAGATTAAAAAATTCTCAAGATGAAGGCATCTTTATAGACTACAATCACATTTAAAGTGTATGAGGACTCAAATTCTCAAAAAAAGTCTCTCCCACAAAGTCTCTCAAGACTTCAAGAACTTAGCAGACCTCTTCTGAACTTCCCTCAATCCACTCAAAGGATGTGAGATGTTCACATCAGATGTGTCCTATGTGTTTCAGCTGCTCTGCGATGACGTCACCGGTCTGAAGTTCAACCCCGTCCTCTACCCTAGGGTGAGCATTTCTGAGTTTCTCACTCCATCTGTGACTTACCTACTGCAGGCATCAGGGGGAAATAAGGGTTGGGCTTTGCTCCGTTTCACCCTAGTACCCAAGTCATCTGAATTAATATGTTCCCGTGCTCCGGGGGAGTCACAAATCCATCTGCTATACACTGCCTGGCATGCCTGAGCCACATAGTGTGTTTGAGAGGAGCCTTGACCATCTCAAGGCTTTGCATGGTCTGTCAGGCATGGCAAACACAAATGCCTGAATTATGGAAAGGCACTGACACACATATTTACCCCTGCAGGCGCTTTCGCTCATTTTCTGTTTTCTCTCACCCAAGCCTCGCAACTGATCGTCAGTTTTGATGAGCACGAAGTGAACAACACTTTCAAGTTTGGAGTCATCTATCAGAAGTTTGGTCAGGTGAGAGTCAGTCTTGAGCTGTTGTCCTCTATGTACATACTTTCACTGAAGTTCTCTCTCTTTTTCCCACTGGGATTGTCTCTTCACATCAGACGACAGAGGAAGAGCTGTTCGGGAACAATGAGGAGACGCCAGCCTTTACTGAATTCCTCAGTGTTTTAGGAGACAATATTGAACTGCAGGAGTTTAAAGGGTGAGAGATGGAGATTAAGCTCTTAAAACTGCTGCCAAGGTTCATCTGAGCACTCATAAAAGGCTTGTTTTAATATTAAACAATATTCAAAGAGTGCATTTGTGAATAATTTATTTAATTTACTCATTGTGTGATTTTGACTGGAGGCCTGCTCACGGTAATCAGATTGATCTGCCTAAGCAGCGCTTCTAATTTGACTGGTGTGTGTGATATTGTGCTGCTCAGGTTCAGAGGGGGTCTGGATGTGTCTCATGGGCAGACCGGATCTGAGTCTGTCTATACCACGTTCCGTCAGAGAGAAATCATGTTTCACGTTTCCACAAAACTCCCTTTTACAGAAGGAGACATTCAGCAGGTGTGATTCCTTTTTTTAATGTTTAATAATTAAAATGATTTTTTTTTTTTTATATTATTACATTTTTACTTAAACTTTTAAATCAAATTAATATCTATTATTTAAATATTTTGTAGTTATTTATTATTTATTGTAATATTTTTTTTTATTTAGATTTTTTTGTCAAAAAAATACACTCTTTGTATCCATATTTCACTCTAAAATTAACAAGAAAAAAAATATTGTTTTCACAGTAAAGCACATGTTCCTTCCAAATCTAAATTGCTGTAATGGATCAAAAAAAAAAAAAAGTAGTTTATTTGTTTGTGCTAACGTTAACCCTTACAGTAAAAAAATTAATAATGAAAATTGTGGAGATAAAATGAAAAATAGGGAGAAATGTACAAAATCTAAATTTCTGTAATAGACAAAAATATATATATATCAAATTTTCCTGACCGCAATTCTAAACAGAGTGTTTTTTATTAATACATTTTTTTTTATCATTTTTTTAAATAAAATAATTAAGTAAGATACTACCATGATTTATTTATTTATGTATTTATTTATTATTTATTATTATTTTTGTGTGTTAACCCTAACCTTTTCATGGAGATAAAATCAAAATTAGGGAGAAATGTACTTAATGAATTCACATTGCAAAAAAATTAAATAAATAATTAATTATTAATTATTTCACATTAAAATAAAATAAACTATATTTTAATATAATCCCTGTATGTTTACCTTGACTAAAAATTGTGTTGGAAAATCCATACTATTTAAAATATTTATAAATATTTTCCTTTCTCAGCTCCAGAGGAAGAGACATATTGGCAATGACATTGTTGCAGCCGTCTTCCAGGAAGAGCCCACACCATTTGTTCCTGATATGATCGCATCCAACTTCCTTCATGCCTACGTGTTAGTGCAGGTGGAAAACCCCTGCACTGATCACACCATGTACAAGGTCTGTCAAACCCCTTACTGAATTACTCCAGATACCCATCAATCCCATCAATCCCACTGATCTGAGGTATTGATCGGTGTTCACAGGTGTCTGTCACAGCCAGAGAGGATGTCCCTCCGTTCGGCCCCCCTCTTCCAAACCCTGCGGTCTTTAAGAAGGTAATATAGAAGACTGCTTGTGTTAAATGTTGAAGGAGATGATGATCATAAGTATCATAAGATGATGAACATCAACTCTTTCCCAGGGTCCTGAGTTCCGGGAATTTCTCCTGACAAAATTGATCAACGCAGAAAATGCATGCTGCAAGTCAGACAAGTTCGCCAAGCTAGAGGTGAGAAATAAATCCAGAGATCCATGATTCACTATAAACAATTAATTTAAAGAAATAATCACCCAAAATATTAATATTTTGTCATTATTTACTAATGAGTTTTAATTTTGGGATGAACCATTGCTTTAATTAGCCTATCTGCATCATCATCTGTCGTTCTGTGTGTGTGTGTGTGTTTAAAGAAATAATCATCATCTGTCGTTCTGTGTGTGTGTGTGTGTGACAGGAGAGGACACGGGCAGCACTGTTAGATAACCTTCACGATGAACTGCACAGACAGACACAGGCCACAGTTGGACTGGGATCAACTACAGATGAAGAAAAGCTAGAAAATGGAGGTCATGGAGGGCTGCTGGAGTCTTTTAAGGTGAGATGTCCTGTCCTCGACCACTTAAAAACCCAGAGAACTAAAGATTTTACTGAATGATGTTACTCTTTGCATTTGTTCTATTCAGTGAAGTATTCTCAATTCCCTCTCAAATATAAAAATATTCTACAATATATACTAGTTAACATTTTGGGGACAATAGGAATTTTCAGCAAGGATGCACTTTTAACTTGATAAAAAGTGTCAACAAAGACAAATAATATTACAAAAGCTTTCTATTTCAAATAAATGCTGTTTTTTTGTATTCCTCAAAGAATCCTGAAAAAATGTATCACCAAAATATTAAGCAGCATAACTGTTTTCAACACTAGTAATAATAAGAAATGTTTCTTGAGTGGCAAATCAGCATATTAGAATGATTTCCGAAGGATCATGTGACCCTGAAGACTGAAGACTAATTTAGCTTTGCCATCACAGGAATAAAATACATTTAAAAATATTTTCAAACAGAACGCAGTTATTTTAAATTGTAATAATATTTCACAAAATCACTCATTTTACAGGTTTTCAAATAAATGCAGCCTTGTTGGTTTGCAGACACACACATACACTGCAGTGTTGATCTGTATAGCAGCCGTGACTGTGTATCATACCAAGTCAAACTGATGCAAATGACCACTGCACTTTAAACAATACATTAAACATGTATACAACAACACAAGACTCCCAGATTATTTCATAGATTGTTTGTACTTTTGTGCACATTTTTTTCACTTGTATTGTGTACATTTATATATATGTATATATATATATATATATATATATATATATATATACTATACTATACTATACTACATTTTAACTATATATAAACTAGTTTAAATGTTTTTTTAAATGGTAACATTTCATATTAAAGAAATTATTATATTGTATTATATTATAAAATCTAGATTTTAAAATGTTTTTTTTAAGTGGCAAAGTTTGTAAATGTACAAGCAAAAAATATAAATGTGAAACAAAAAAATAAATATAGAAATAACACAACAGCACAGAACAGAATAGAATGTCTGTTTTCTAACCTTTGTTTGACCTTTGGCTTTAGTATAAAGCTGCTGTGTAGCTCCACCTACCGGTCGTTCCTGGTAATACAATTGCATTTTTCAAACTCCATCATCATTATTATGGGTAGTTTTAGGGCTAATATAAAACAAATAAATGTCATAAAAGTAATAAAATAAGTAATTTAAGATAAATTATTAACCAGCTAATATAAATAATGCACATATAAACCTTACACTGTGACGTATGTTCTTATTTCTCTTTATTTGCCAATACAAATGTATTTGTAGTCATGCTTGGTACAATTTTGCCTTTTTTTGTTCCTCTCTAACCCTCTTCCTCTTCCTCTGTCTCTGTCAGAGGGCCATGCGTGTGAGGAGCCACTCTATGGAGACGATGGTGACTCAAAAACACAAGAGTCCTGGAGTGGCGGCAGGGGTCCCGTCAAGTGTGAGCGGTGGAGGACTCCAGCAGAACAGCATGGAGTGCACCAAGAGCACCTTCACTGTACTTCCATTATTTTCATTCATTCAGATTAAATTCTTATCTCATCCAGTGTATAAACTTGCTGAAGTCATTTATTATTATGAAGCAGTGCAGCAGTGCATGAGCTGAGCTTTGTGTGTTTGTGTTTGTCAGCCTCCAGCGCTGTCTGCAAAATCTCCATTAAAGAGTCCAGTAAAGCGGCGCTCTGGTCTGTTCCCCAGACTGCACTCCAGCACAGAAAGTCCAACTGAGAAACATCCATCTCGCAGGTAAACAAATATACATACAATTTTATACATTACTCCAGTCTTCAGTGTCACAGGATCATTCAGAAATCTTGATAATATGTTGATTTGCTGATCAAGAAACATTTCTTATTATTATCAATGTTTAAAGGTTTTTCTGCTAAAAAATTTTTGTGTGTGTGAAAACTGATACACTACCATTTAAAAGTCTGGGTATGCATGATTTAAAAAAAGAGAGAACAACATTAATCAATACTTTTATTCAGCAAGGATACATTAAATTGATCAAAAGTGACAGTAAAGACATTTCTAATGTTACAAAAAATTATATTTCAAATTCATGCTGCTCATTGACCTTTCTATTCATCAAAGAATCCTGAAAACTGTATCACAGTTTTTACAAAAACATTAAGCAGCAAAAACTTTTTAACATTGATAATAATGGGAAATATTAAAAATCGAGTACCATTAATAATTAATACACCAAATCAGTGTATTATAATGATTTCTGTAATGTAGTAATGACTGCTGAAAATTCAGCAATGTTGCATTTTATCTGTATGTCTATACATTTTCATGTGCAATAGTATTTCAGAAAAGCACTACATAAACTGTATTCTGTGTTTTTGTAGTGACCCAAAAACAGAAGTGTTACCTCACTCGCAGGATGTGAGGTCAGAGACGTCATCCAATCCGAGTTCCCCAGAGATCTGCCCAAGCAAAGAAAGGTGGGTTTCATTGTGGTTTCTCAGTTACAGTTCCTCAGGTACAGAAGATGTGAGTGCAGTGTTGGAGTTTTTTGACATTTGATGAATGAGAAATGTAGTCGGGCTATATTTTTAAATCCTTTTCCAGCACCTTCACCTTTAGCAATGTATGTGAAAGGGTATTTCTTTCTCCTTCATAGTTTTTCAGTAAACAAAAAACTGGATTTCTGTTGTGTAATCTCGGTCTTGTTGGTTTGGTCCCGCAGGCCATTTGTGAAGCTGAAAGAGTGTAGCAGCAGAGCTAATATCTCCCGATCCTCCTCCAGCACCAGCAGCTTCAGCAGCACAGCAGGGGAGGGGGACGGACTGGAGGAGCTGGAAATGGTGACACACACTTACACACACAGACAGAAGAGTTCTGTAGAGATTCAAGAGATGCACTGCAAAAAAAAACAACAGTATTTCAGTAACAGTATATATTATCTCAGCATCCTTAAAAGCAAAACTGCATTAGATCTTATATATAGATCTATAGTATATGTTTTGCTGCTTTTCAAGTATAAGATCTAATGCTGTTTTGCTTCTCAATTTTAATGTTCATAAATTAATTTATTTATCATAAAATGATAGATGTAAAAAAAAATTGTGAAATATTATTACAGTTTAAAATAACAGTTGCATAATATAATATACCTTAAAATATAATTTATTCCTATGGTGGCAAAGATGAATTTTCAGCAGCCATTATTCCAGTCTTAAGTGTCACATGATCCTTCAGAAATCAATCTAATATGCTAAATTATTATCAGTGTTGGAAACCATCGTAAGACAGCTGCCAGCATTTATTCAAAATAGAATATTTTGTTACAATATTAGTCTTTACTATCACTTGTCTTCATTGTAACATCTTTGCTGATTTAAAGTATTAATTTCTTATAAATAAATAAAAACAAAGTGCTGAATCCCAAATTTTGAACTGCAGTGTATATAGTTACAAAAGCTTTTTTTTTTTCAAAATTTGGATAATACAAAAATAAATAAACATAAATTTATATATGTATTTCTTACTCTAGTAAAGCTCACATAAGCTCACTGTGAAAACAATTCACTTATGCTTCTGTCACGTCTAGGTGTTTTCTTTTTTAATTGAAAAGCAAGAAAAAATGATTAAGATGATTAAGAAAATCATTTTTGCAGTGTGTTTCTTTCCCTTGCAAAACTCCTGTAGATAATCACCTCAGATAAGCTCACTATGAAAACAATCCAATTATGCTTCAGAAACTTCCTGTACACAGCTGATTTGCAAATAACCATCACACACTAAATGGCCCTTTGCATTGATTCACTAAGCCTGACGTTTGTCCATAT
The DNA here is from genome assembly GCF_018340385.1 of Cyprinus carpio. Classification (NCBI taxonomy): domain Eukaryota; kingdom Metazoa; phylum Chordata; class Actinopteri; order Cypriniformes; family Cyprinidae; genus Cyprinus; species Cyprinus carpio. The sequence goes on from NC_056611.1 coordinate 19,861,251, forward strand.
GCCTAATTACTGCTGTACAGCTACTTCTAGAACAATCTATAGCGATGGTACTAGTATTACATTACCTCTGCAGGTTACTTAGTCTGTCATTTGGTGTGTGTTGTGTCCTGTAGAGCAGTCACCCATCCACGGCTTCATCTGTGTACAGTCCATCTCTCGGCGCAGAAAGCCAGAACTCCGGAACACCGCTGATCATGTGCCGCAGTCCCACAGGTGAAATAAGCAATCATACACAATAAAAATAAACTCAAGCTGTCCTATTAATTCCATTAATAGGAAATTGGTAATAGTTGAAATAGTCAGACTCACAATTAAAATAGTCTGACACATCAGTTAAAAGGTGGTGTCCACATATTTGTGGCTATGAGATGTGCATAAACATGAGTATACTTGTATGTACACACAAATGCTTGCACTTGGCACAAACAATAACTACGTTTTTCTTAGATGGAAAGAGCAAAACTTCACCAAGGACAAACTTGAAATTCCGCTTTGACAAACTGAGCCACTCCACTGTAAGTACTGTGTACTGGAATAACCTTTAATATTGACTGGGCATGTTTTGAAATCGGTTTCAACCAGTTGTTTTACAGTAAATCAGATTATCAACAATGGCAATGTTGGAATGATGTAAGTGTGTGTGTTACTATTGTTTTTAAAGTGCAAATGCATTTGTTATCATATGTCTGTAACAGTGCATTTGATTTAATTTGTAAACTGAATAATGAGATTGGAATTAATTCACTAAGAATAATCATTCCCCTTTCTTTCAGGGTCATTAGGTCAGACAGAAGCCACTGCATGGACAAAAGGTACTTTGCATATTACTGTACTTACATATCTTTAAGCTACGTAGATGCATCTTGAAATACAAACTTGCATAAAATAAAAATCTGAAGTTTTTCTTAGTACTTATTTTATTACCTTTTAATTATTTAGCATAGAAATGAATGCGAATCAAAAATTTAATTTTGTTAGTAAATATATACAGTATAGAAAGAATAGTAACTATTTCTCCTTTTACTCATCAGAACAAGTAGAAATACTGAAATGTTTTTAATAAATAAACAGCAATAAATGAGTCATCATTTCCAGTTTAGCCCCTTTTAATGCTAATAATGGAATGTTAAATGGTGCTAAATTAATTACATTTAAAAAAAAAAAAGAAATTACAAGGGATTTTCATCTGTGTTGTTACTATTAACTAAAACTAAAACTATTACAAAATAGTTTTTGTTAATTGAAATAAAGCTAAAATAAAATATGAATAAAAAATGATAAATAATAATGAATATTAAATGAAACGCATAAACTTGCAAATTAAGAAATGTTGTGGTAAGTAATTGAAACAAGTTTGAGTACTAAAATGACTAAAACAAAAAATAAATTATATATATAGGCCTATGTTGTTGTTGTTTTTTTAGAAATATTTATTAAAAATAAAAATAAATGAAAGCTAAATAGAAATATTAAAAACTAATAAAATGACAAAAGCTCATAACAAAATTACTAAACAAAAATGATTTAAAATGAAATTTTAAATATAAATATATCTGTTTTTATATTTAAGTCAGAAATAGTGCCTATACATAGTACTTGGTGTCAGATGAAAAAGAAAAGAAAGGGTTTCACTCATCCCCATTTTAATTTTATATGTACTTTATTAAATCTGTGGACTTTTAAAAGTACCATAGCTTACCCAGTGTGTCTGATCTTTGTCTTTCCAGGCAGTGACTTTGAATGGATTTTTATAGATTGGAAGAAAAAGGGACCATTCTCTCTTGCTAATGCAACAGTTATCATCACTCTTCAACATAATACACAACTGAACACTATTGTAAGAACTGATCCTACAAGCACACGAAAATGGTTCAGAGGACAGAAATGAACACCATTCTTAGTAGAAAAAGCAACAAATGTCTCTGTTATTCCAACATTTTAAATGTAGTGCTTAAACAAGTGTTGAATACTATCCTTGCTTTCTAGACATGCTCAATATTAACACAGCCACTTGAAATACTTGAAGAGTCCTCAGTCATTAAATGTTACAAGAGATACGGACTACAAAATAGCATTATAAGCACCTGTACTGTGCTGAGTCTTTTACAGAGAATATGGGTCATTTTGAGTCTTGAAACACATCACCCATCAGTGTAAGCCTTAAAATACTATAGAGAACTATGCTCTGATGAGGACTGAGTTCTGTTATTTTTGAGTGATGTGAAAAGGTCAAATTCAACTTTCCTGAGGGTAACCAAAGATGAAGCTTGACATGGTTTATTTGAAAAAAGGGAAAGGTTTTAACTAAAATATATTTCATGAATGGCAGAGACACATTTTATTATATTAAAGTAAAATCTGTCTGTTCATTTCATATATTTGTTCAACACTAATTTTATTAAAACAGATATATTTTCACAATTGAATTTAAAAAAATGAAATGGTATACTTCATTAAATTTCATTTTGAGCTCTCAAAAAACACTCTTGAGAAAGCACAGACACATAAACGTGATTTTTCTTACTTTCAGACTTGTGGATGTACAAAAAGGTCCTTTTTTGTAAATGCTTTGTTTTTCAATTATGGCTGGCAGAATAATTTTTGAAGGATTTTCTTTTGAAATGATGTGTTATTTATTTACATATATGTGTCTCTCCTCATTCCTCATGATTCAGTTGTTAGTTTTCAGCCGTACTCATTAGTGAGGGCATTAGACTGCAGAGGGTGTGTTAAATATTCTTGTACAATAGTGACAAACGTGTTGACATATATGTTTGTACTGCCATAATTTATTGCTTTTAAAAAATGTTGATGTTACGTAAAAAAAATACACAGAGTCAAATGAAAATAATTTAAAAGATTATGTATATTTGGTTATGGCATGTGCCATTAAGAATTTATTATAAAAAAATAAAATGTATTTTGTGTCAAATACCTGTCTGTTGTGAAAGACATTTGAAATATGAGTCCAATGCAATTTTCTCAGATATGTCTTCTTTTATTTCAGGTACAACCACACATTTTGTATACGAAATGCACGCATTCTACAGACATATCTGGAACAACAACATTTAGTGTGGCTTTACATCTACTGTATATTAAATCAAAGTGTAACATTGCTAGCATTCATATTTCAAAGTCAAGTTGATATCTTTTCAATCTTGTTGTCTAACTTTGTAGCTGTACTGCCACTATGTTTACAGTCATATTTGTTCTGGAATTGAAAACAACCCACAGCTACATGAGAGACAGAAATGCAAGATGTCTGTGTATTCAGGAGAAATGCACAGAGGAATAGACAGTTGGCTCAGACGCCTGTTTTGGATGATCATTCTCCCGTCTTGAATCATTCACTGTAACTTCTGCATACACCAACTGCACAAATAATGACAAGTAAAGAAATTAATTATATTGACTAATTAAACAAATCAGATTCTTATCAAAACACACAATGTACTGAGATACTTACTTCCTTTATTGGTTTCACTCTAGCAGCAACTAGAATAAGAAAAGCAACTTTAAAAAATTATTTTATATTTTTATAATTAAAATTTTAGATTAAATAAAAAAAGACATGTAAATTACATTTATTAATTTAACTTCAATGTATTAATTTAAATGTATACATTTAAATTAAATGTATTATTAACCTTAACCTTATGGAAGGTTTTAAAAAATTACTAAGTTGATTGATATACTGTACGACATATTTGCAGAATATGGAGTTGAATCTTACAGGACGTGTGGGGGCGAGGCGGGACAGGGGGTGGTGGAGGATGATGATCCCGGGTGAGACACCAAACAAACCCCAAAACAACAGGAAAACACATCAAGGCACCAAAACAAAGCAAGACTCTATGAGAGAGGCTTCTGCCTGATGAGTCTGCTGCTGCTGGCCAAAAATAAAGATAGATACTTTGTCATTTTAGCCATATATTGTATGCAAATTACGAAACAAAAATTTTTAATAATTTCAAATCAACAGCATGCATATGTGTATACCTGCAGTCACATTAACAAATGTCACATGTCCACTGCTAGTGATATTCTGAGGCCAGGATATCAAGCACTTGTACGCTCCAGCATCTGACTGGTTGATGTTATGAATGTGGAGTAACAGATGTGTGCTATTGGCTGTTGAGCTGGATCTGGACATCTCGATTCTTTCAGAGGGAATGAGGGAAGAAAATACTACTGTGTCCAATCCCTGGAAAACCCATCCTCCAGTCCAGCCAGAAAGCCCACAGTGTCGCACTTCACAGCTCATCTGGAGATTACCCCCCTCCGCCACAAACTTTGTTGCACGGCTTGCTCGAACAGATGAGCACAGTTCACATAGACCTACTGAAATGAGAGTAAAACAAGCGAGTTGAGTTTTGATTTACACAAAGCGCTTTTGGACTTTCTACAAACTCTCTCATTATGGAGCCCTTAAAGTGACTTGAAAGCGCGTGCTTACGCAGAGTAACGCGTTAACAAGTTGTACAAAATATTAAAATAAACCGGAAACCATAACACAACCACATTAAAAGGAAATGTGAATGTTTACAATGCTAAAACATTATTTAGAGTCATGAAAATAAACATCTATTTTAAGTGCTTTTGAAAGTGCAGCAGCTTTAACTATGAATTTGAATATGAATGTTTAAATCTTACCTTTTAAGATACACAAAAATGCCAGTAACGTCAAGGAATTCAACCTGTAAGCTCTTTTCATCTTTTATACTGTTTCCATACTATCTGTCGAACGTCCTCGCAGCCACAGAACAGATTCGGAAGAGTTTTACAGTCAACAGTCAGACTTTTCAATCGAGTCTCCAGGGCAGAACAACAAAAAGGTACGTTGAGTTCTTCTAAACTCTTCCTAGCTCCGTAAACACCCACTCTCTTTATTCACTACAGGAAAATTGACTCCTCTTTCAGTTTAATTACATCTGGCAACTCCAGTCGTATTGTAAGCGTGCACATGAGGAAGGAAATGCATGCTCACCACAAGCTGGAAACCTATTATATATTTCCTGCTGTAGTAGGGGATTCTCTCTCAGTCACTGTTGAAGTGCTATTATAACTGGACTGAAACTGGGACACAAATGCTGGGATCTAGATAGACTAACGTTGTTAAAATGTGAATATTTCCTTGTAATGTGACTGTGTGCTCTGTCCAGCTGTGATATGGCAAATTTTGCATTGGGCACTTGGGAAGGAAATTAAACAACCAAGAACAGGTATAAAAGTCTTTCCCCCAGTATTTATTTATTTATTTTAATGCAATCGATATTTCATTTTATTTCTGTTGATGTTTATGTTGTTTAGACTGTATTACCGTACTACAACTACGACGACTACTATACTACTAGGCTAAAAATAATAATTTTCACAGTATTTTGAAATCCTAATATACAATCAGATTATTTAAATCTGAACAACCTTAAAATATGATATATTTATGTGAGAAGAAAATAAGGGGAAAATAGAGTCTTAAAAGAAAATAGGCCTAGAATAGGCCTATAAAGATTTTTCCTACTGCACTGGCAAATTATATTATACATTTAATTTTTCAGTTGTGTGTTTTATACTAAGATATAGTTTACCACAGAACGCCACAGTTATTCTGGCTGAATTATTATTAGTAGTATTTATTTATTTAGGGAAAATTATGGCATGGTGCCAGATATATCACATTCTGAAATGTCATAAAGAGGAGAAGTTTTTTTTTTTTTTAAACTTAAATCATGGTTTATGTTTTAGCCACAAGGTGGTGCTCTAAGTAAAATAGTTTCACTGTAGTCAGCTGGGAAATCTGTACTATGGTCGAGGCAAAAAGGGGCATGTGCAGGCAATTACACAGCTGCTGCAGATAAAAGCCAAGCTTAACCAGAACCTGCTGCTGCTGCTCTGTTTTACTTTAAGACAAATTATCTTTACATTGTCTTGATATGCAATACATTACACTTGATAAATCTACTTTAGAGATCTCTAAAACAAGTCAAATTCACATGACCTAGAAAAGGAGCCTTGAATGTTAAGGTTGCAGAGTTAAATATTTCAGACTGAGATCCTTTGAGTAGACCCAATCAAATGTTTAATGAAAATTCTGTCATTATTTACTCACCCTCATGTTGTTCCAAACCTGTATTCTGTTATTTATGTGACAAATGTGCACAATAACGGTAATATGGAAAGATTCTTTAAAATAACCTCTTTTTTTTTGTTCTAAAGAAGAAAGTCATACAGGTTTAGAATTTACAATTTTGGGTGAACTATCACTTGAAGCGACAAATGAGGCTCGGGCAGCATTTTGGCAAAGGGAGGCTCCCTCAGAAGGTTCCTTTGAGCTGTGCGATTGTTTCCTGCAGTGAGTAACTTGAGTCAGCGGACCTTAATGGTAACCAGATGTGTAGGACGTCAGTATGGGCTTACAGTCTCAGGATATGTCTGTTTTTCTTGGAAAGCCCGTGGTACAACACCAACCCTAAGTTACACAAGTGCTAACATATCATTTAACCATTAAGTTGAGTCATATTAATATAAGAACTTTTGTAAATGTCCTTTTTACAGGTCTGAAAGTGAATCTGATATCCAATCTTTATTGTTATCAGTCAAAACAGGAAACTGGACATTGACCACCCAGGAATGGGCAGGAATGAGTGTGTGCTGGTCAACCCACATGGCTTAAAGCAGATAAGTAAAAGCAAACACTCACAGGTCTGTGCTCAGGAGCAAACAACAGTGTATAACTGAACAAATGGCGATTTTGTCCATGTTTTTGATGCATACAGTGTCATACAGGACATAGGAATTAGCTAAGCTCAAAGCCATGTACTGAACAAATCATTTTTGTTCACAAATGAAAAGGCAGATTAATGTCCCCTGAATGGTTCAGTCCCAAGAAAGAATGGTTTCTTGGCAGTACAGTTTGCTCCATGATCAGATTACTCCGTAGGCACGTCCTCAGCCTTCACTGAATGTGCAACAAGGCTCTTTTTTTTCTCTAGTGATGAGAACAGGCCCTCTGAGGTTTACAAGTGTATGATGGTATTGCATTAATGCATTACATGGAATGTCAACATCATTAGGTGTTCAGCACCTCTCAAGGGAGTTTAGCTACATCAGATGTTCTGTTCTGACACAAAACACTAACCCGGTTGAGTGTGACGTGTGAACACAGAGCATGGTGTGTCTATTCTCCTGCACAATAAAGCTTTTTTTCTCTTGCACGCAGTGTTACAGTGAGAAAGCCTCTATTGTGCTGGTTTTCTGATACTTTGAGACTGTGGGTCTTTAACAAAAGGGAATGAAGATGACTGTACTGTGCGTGACTTGAGAATGAAACTTCTGTGCACTGCCACACTCAAATATAGAAGCTCATTTCCATTTTGGAATAAAATAAATAAATAAATAAAAAGTAATAGTTACTTTTTATTTCACAATTCAGACATTTTTTTTTATACTGGAGTTTTTTTTGGAAGTTTTATGAGAAGTGTGTGTTTTGTGATTAAAATAACTTTTTTTTTAATTCATGTGGCAAAAATGGGCTTCCATACTTTAGAGAATATTTAGAGGAGGGAGAAAAAAAAACATGGTACAAGGTTTTAAGGATGTGAAATCCAGAGAAGGATGTTGTTTTCTTTTTATTAAGTTTATGTGTATTAAAACAAAAAGTTTGCAAGACTGTGTAATTTTAAACCTGCAACTATGAAATAGATTTCATATTTTTCTCTCAAACTTTTTTCTGAATCCAAATTGGAAATCAATAGCAGCACACTATCTGAAACGAGCACTGGTATAGCACATTGTAAGAATGCTTTTCTAATTAAAAATTCATGAGATTTTCATAGGTGAAATGTGACCATGGCTGCATTTTTCTGGCTTCATTCCATGGCTGTCTGTGTTCTGGTTCCAGACACTGAACCCTTTTAATCTGACTCAAATGTGATTGCTCATTCTGTATCGATTCTCTTGTGCTTTTAGTTTGTGTCAGGTGTTTGGCATTGGGCCATTGTCTTTGCTCTAGCAATAAGTTATGGACTTTTAACCTTGAATTAACTGGACACTGGGAATCTGGTTGAGAGAGTTTATTAAGGCTACAGGATTTAACATTGTTGGTGTTTACAAGCGGAGACTGAGATTTTTTAGGGTTTTCATGAGAACATTGGCTATTTCCCTAATGAACTGTGGTTTGGATTGATAATGCCATATCAGATGGTTTACCTAAGGCCCATTTCATTTCTGTCCTTATCTAAAGTGAGAGCAAGTGATATGAGACACTAATAGATTTATGATGGCTTACATGCAGTATAGTACACACAAGAAGGAGAATTCACAGTAGTCTATAACACAATGAACTGTGTCCCATAACTGCTTACATCATCATGTCTAGTGCAACCTCTCACATGGTAAGACAAGTTGAGGCTCATGAAAGACAAAGAAGATAAGCAGCGTCTGTTCTAAATCAAATTTAGCAATTCACTGTGACCATGTACAATGTTAACAGAACAGTAAATGTTAATGCTGGTTTGTTTGGATTTGTTAAGTAGGTCACTACAGTACAGTTGACTTACCAATGTCAACAAATAAGAAATCAGCGACTCCTTATGCTTTATATAAGCTCTCATTTATCAAAGAATGTAAGAATAAACATTGAAGATCTTCTATTAAAATACTGTAGATTGCTAGAATCTTAATCTTTCTAAATTAGCAGCAATATTATCAGAAAACATGTGAACCCTCCCAGTTGGTCTTATATTTTCTTTTTATTAACCTGCATACCAAATTGTGATTGGTCTTTTTATTTTCACAGAACTAAAGCTATTCTTTTACTGCCTTACAGCAATGGTATTTCCTTCAGGGGCCTGTACCTTGATGGTGGCTGAACAAACTCAGGGTTACAAGATTAGTTTGGAGCTGACAAAACCAAACCAGTCCAATCTGGCTTTGTTGGTACCATGAAGCTGATCATCAACTTTTTCTGTCAAAGGCTTGATCTGAGAGTTAATGGAGCGCATGCACATGAAAGAGTGACATCAATAATGAACAGCCAATCACATACCTTGAAACTGTGATTCACTTCGCATGAGCGAGTTAGTGCGATTCACTACCAAAGATTACAAGATTGAACAATATGAAGAATTTAAGAGGAAAAGAGGAAAACTTAAAGAAAACATCTTGCCATATAAGTGCAAGGATAAGTTAAGTTAGTTTATAGAGTTGACATTTATACGTATAAAACACTTAAAAATCTAAGCTCATATGTATTCATGTTTAAAGCTAGTGATTCTAAAACTTATATTGCATATTATCTATGTTTATATAAATTTAAAATAAAAGCTTAATAATTACTATTAAACTAGGCTAGATTGTGTTATTGATTTAAGGGTATAATAATTATATAAATCATATAAAATAATTATAAAAAATAATCATCTCTAAAAATCAGACAATTTTATCTTTAAAAATGTTTTATTACGTAGCGTCCTTTAATTTGGAGTAAGAGAAGCTGGGGGAGTGGCTTTATTGCATCAGAGATGTGTCAATTTTCTTGAAGCTGATTGGTCAAATTTCGGTTTGAGATCTCTAAACCAGAACATAACCTGCCCCAGACAGAGCAGGTTAGCTGTGGAGTGTAAGTTACTAAGGCAATGAATGCCACTAAAAGCCAAGCCACTTTCATGGTACCTAAAACCCAGGATTGGTGCAAAAACTGAAACTTACCTGGCTAGCCAGCTAAACCGGTTTCATGGTACAGGCCCTAGGAAATGCTAGTCTTTAATCTAGTTTATTTTGAAGGATTTCATGATAACATTCATTGACTGTTTGGTCTTGCCTGTCGTTCCTCTTTGGCCCATGTTTATTTACATTACTTATTTATTCTGAGCATGGCAGAGAGTGCAAAAGTGATGAAGAGAAAGTTCAGCCGTTAAGTAAACTTTTTTTTCCACTAAGCTTTTGTGTAGAAAAGAAGAAGGGATGTGTCTTTGGCATTAGTCTCCAAGAATTTCAAAGAGCTGGATCTTGGCAATAATTCAGAGCAGCTAAGGGGATATATGAATCCTCGGCCTGTGAGGCCTACAAGCCTAAAGCCTGACAGGTTGAAGTCATCTGTTCCAATTCAGCCAGAGTCTTCTGTTCACCTAAAACTGCTGTCCATGGTTAGTCTGAGAGAATGCATATACTGTATTATTCTTTAAAAAAAAAAAAAAAAAAAAAAAAAAAGTGTGGAATAAAACACTGGGTGTGTTTTTTATAAACAAATCATGGCTGTCTGAGTGTTTAAACTGAAGAGAACCACATTAGCGAGGCCTGTATTAAGACTAAATGCACTGCACAACTCAGAAAAAAATCACGGCAGCCCTGGCTTAACTTTGGAAGTTTTGACAGAGTTTGGGGGAAATGAGCAATAAATCACAAGATTGAACAAACACACTGTTATGTGTAAAGTTGATTATCTTTTATTAGGAGTATAATTTTATACAAACATAAACCATACCTCAACTGACATGATGAACAATCATCATGCATTTTTTTTTAAAATCCAAAGTGCAAAATTTCAGATCAAGTAAACATCTGTGAAAATACGATTTAGGAATTATAAAGAGATGTGAACTTATTAATGTTACATTTCAGTCAAGTTTCAGTCTGAGTGAAGTGTAGAAAAATATTCTGTAGTTTGTAAATCATGTTTTAGGTTCAGTATTAGGAAAACTTTTCACTGACAAATTAATAAATTACATTTAAATTCTTAAATTCCACATACTGTATTTTATCCTTTGTGCTTCAGTCAAAAATGCCCCATTTTAAACCAAATAAAACACCTAGATTAAACGCACCAAATTGTATTGCCCATCACAGTCATTTAAAATTGATCATAATGGGGCATCCAAACATTAGAAACATATAATTCCAAAATACTTACTACTAAATGAATTACAATTTAAGGCACCACGACTTCTAAATTGACCTGTAACACTGGTGTGTTTGTACAAAGTGTTTGTTACAAACATTTAAGACTGTTAGTGTTTATAAAATTTAAAAAAAACAAACATCAGAGCTGACATCAAACTGCAAATCTCAGGTTACATATTAAGTAGAAGAACAAAAATGTGGTAACTAAAGTGCATGAGTCATTGCGACGTACTGTGCGTACTTAAATGTGATGAACACATGTAAAATAATGGACCTTAGTTGGCATAGTATGTGCAAATATGATGCAATCTTGAATTACAAAAAACATAAGATCTTATGAGAAACTAACAAGGCACAGAGATGAGAAAAGGAGTCTTTCCAGGCACTTCAGGCTCATAAGATCATTCCTGCGTTGTCACAGGTAAGTATATCATTAGGTTTGGCTTGTCCAATCTGTCTGTGAAACTGTCCTGGCTTGTGTGTCTTCCAGCAATGCACATTTGGACCTAAAGCAATGCTCTTTATGCTTGGCATCTGTGTAAAGACGGTCTTTGATAATGGCGTGACAGGAGTATTGGACAAATTGAGCTCTTGTAAAGAGACGAGTCCACTAAATAAATCTGGGCTCAACGTCTTGAGCCGGCTGTTGTTTGACAAGTCTAAGACCTGAAGGTTCTTCAAACCTCTAAAAGCACCTGGCTGAATAAAGGTCAGGTCAGACAGGCTGCTGAGACACAGGTGAACCAGTTCTGTCATTGAATCAAAGGCCCCTGCATCAATGCTGGAGATGAGATTCCCGTCCATGTTCAGATACTGAAGTGGGATCCCATTAAGCATCGGCACCTTCTTCAATTGGTTCCCTGCCAGCATAAGACTCTTGATGTTCAATGGATGGCCAAGGGTCTTCCTGGAAACGGAGGTAAGAAGGTTTCCTGACAGGTCCACCATGATTGGTACATCCTGTGCTCTGGTAGTGAAGAGATCAAGACTGAACTCTTTGAATCGGTTTTCACTCAGGTCCAGCTCAACCAGAGGGAGTCCGATGAAGCAGCCGTCGCCGAGATCCTCAAGAGCATTGTTGCTTAGGTCCAACGTCTCAAGGTAGCGAAGTCTGGAGAATGCTTTGGGACTGACATTTGAAATGAGATTGCCGCTCAGGTCCAGACTGACCAAGGTGGTGTAACCCGGTCCGGAGAGCATCGAGTCGCTGATGGAGGTGATGGAGTTTAAGGAGAGGTCGAGATGGGACGTGTCCAGAGGGATGGGGACAGGAGTGTTCCCAGGGCCGATTCCACTGCAGTCCACTTTGGTAAGGCTGAAACTGTCGAAGAGGCCAAAGCTCTCCACTTCACACCGACACTGTGGATGGCAGTTCTTCACGGCTCCCATGACAGCGAGGCCAAGAAAAGAGAAGAAGAGACACAGCAATGTGGCCATGGTGAGCTATAAACCAAAAAAAACACACACAGTACAGGGTTTAATTTCACAGTCATAAAAGTCCCAAAACAGAATGAATCAATAAAATTCATCTTCAACATTTAGTTCGCTAACTAGTAGTTCCTATAGCGGAGTTCCTATAGCTACCCTGTTATCATCAAAACTGAACCATATAACCCACTTCAGTGGTCTTTGAAAGGTTTGAAGAGATTAGTAGTCGCTCATTACATATGGTAATTGTGTAAACCTATGCAGCCAATCATTTGCAGCTGCACGTTAGGGATATGCCGGTATCAAATTTTCAAGTTGCGATTAATTGCTAAAGCTTTTATCATGGTATCATAATGCAGTACAACAGGTTTAATAACTTTTTTCTTATAACAAAAACAACTGAACATTTAAATACTATAAAGTAATACACAAATTTTTTTTTAAAAATTTGACAAATTAAAGTGCAAAAGAATTATAAAGACCAATAGGTATCATTAACAATAAGATCTCATTAGTTAATCTTATTAATGCATTGACATTCACAATGAGCATTAGCTACATTTGCTACAGAAGTTATTAATCTTTGTTAAAAAAATACAACACTTAGTTTATGTTAGCTCATTAAATAGCACAGTTGCAACTTTTGATTTTTAACAACGTAAATATTGGAATTACCTATGATTAATGAATAGGGCTGGGCAATATAACAAACGATATGATCATGCGCATCTAGTCAGTAAATCTGGTTCCATGATTACCGCTAAATCGCCATCACCTGCTTTCAGATGGAGCGGCATTTAATAGACAGAGCCGTAGATCACTGACAAGCTACGCAATATTGCGTTCATTATCACAGATGAATCGCAGATGAATATTGCTTGGCTTGTCAGTGATCTACAGCTCTGTCTATTAAATGCCGCTCCATCTGAAAGCAGGTGATGGCGATTTAGCAGTAATCAAGGAACTTTCCTGACGAAATGCACGTGACAATCGCATCCGATATATCCCCCAGCCCTATTAATGAATGTTTAGAAGAATTTTTCATTGGCAGTTTATGTTAACTAATGAATTAACTAATGTCAACTAATGAAGTCCTAATGTAAAGTGTGACCGAACAATAAAGAATCAAAACACTTTCATACAATATCTAGGGCATGTTGTAGTACAAATTAAAATGTAAAAAAAGTTTGAAAATAAATAGCCTATTAAGTCTAAATATTTAAGTATTTGGTGCTGTGATGAACAGCATAGCAAAAACACAAATCTGAAAGACTATTTAAATCATTTTAACACCTTTCAGAAACAAAGTGGCAGCTGCTTTTTTTTATGGGGTTTCCAGGGTAACAACTCCATTTCTGCAGTTTAGCGCCATCTGCTGTCAGAGAATGAATGTGCTTTCATTCAGAGCTTCTCTCATGTGTTACACCATGCTCTGCTCATGCGTGCTTGTTTACATCAGAGCAGCATACAGTGGTGTTGTGCATTGTGACCAGTTGATGGGAAAAGTATTCTTAAAATGCATTCAAAATTCGGAATAATTTGTAATAAATAATTTTCTCGGTATTTTGAAGTGCCCACAATAACAATATCTTGCATATTCAGTATCTTGATATATCACATTACCAAATACCAGCACATGTCTATTGCATGTTCATGCTTGTCACTCTGGGTGTGTTTATTCATCCGTTATGCTAAAAGTATAAATATTCTTCTCTTCTAGTGCAACTCGACGAGTCCTAATTTTTACACACATTCTCAAAGGATTTGACCTAATTCTTATGATCAAAGAGCCTATTAAATTTGACTTTCTCAATTACAGCAACAACTTGTCATGATTAGAAGGGTGCAAGGCTTTTCTCATGAAGAATTTAAGAACGGTTAGCACATAATTATTCAGTTAAAGAATACAGAGAACCTCAAAGACTTTGATGCTTTAATATATACAAACTGTTATTTGATAATATTACATTAAGTTAAATTATTAATATCGATATTATCAGGTTTTCAGGTATTATCAGTCTACATTTATGGTAAATAGTGTAATAATTTAACATTCAAATTTGTAATTCTAGTTATTCAATATGAAACCAAGATAATCATTTAAAAATGATATCCAATAGTATATATTCAATATAAATGATATCAATAAAAAGCCATTACTTTGCTCTTCAGATTCACATGATCCTACAGAAATCATTGAAATATGCTGTTTTGGTGTTAAAGCAAAATTTGACGTTATCAGTGTTGAAAACAGTGCTGATTTAATATTTTTGTGGAAATCATGATACATATATTCAGAACTCCTGATTAACAGAATGATTATTTGATTAAATGTTATATTGCACCCTTGCACAACAAAATTCTTCATTCTCCAAAAAACAACAACAAAAAAAAAACCTTTTGAACAGTAGTGTGTGTGTGTGTGTGTGTGTGTATATATATATGTATATATGTATGTAATCATTAAGTTATTTACAATTTAAATGTGTAATTCAGGCTGATATGTATGTGTATATATATATATATATATATATATATATATATATATATATATATATATATATATATATATATATATACACACATATCAGCCTGAATTACACATTTAAATTGTAAATAACTTAATGATTGCTAAAGATATCAAAGTGCAAAAAATTATTATGGCATGATTATACGCATAAATAATTGAATCTTGCTTACGCGTTTTCATGGAGTATGCAGAAGACTCTGAAAAAATAGAAGATTTATGTGTCACGCAGGTGGAGATGTTCTCTGTGACTCCAGCTGAACTCTATAAATGCTCCGCCACGCTCTACTGGCGACTTTTATTATCGGACCGCCCAACCATGTGCTCTTTGTTTAACTAAATGACCTGAACTTAAACCTCCTTCAACACTTGGCTCCAGGTCTAAATACAAACGATACTGCTGAATCTGGGCATGGGTTAACCTGATTACAAAACAGGTCCAAAAAAACTTGACAGGTTCACACGAATCATTAGAATGAAGCAGCAAAAAGACTGAACATTAGTTTGTAAGACTGCATGTAGTGGTATGTATAATGATTAACAGAGCCAGCCCACTAGGTACAAAAATTACCTCTTATGTAATTAATTGCATAATAGGTACAATGAAAACACTTCACTTACAGAGTGTACAATTTAGTGATAACACAATGAAAGACATGCTATAAGAAAGTAGTACCCATAATGAAAAAAATGTTATGACAGCAAAGTGCTACTTAATCTTAAACTGCTTAAACAGGAGTATTTGTTAGGGATATAAACACAGACCTGTAAGCTCAGACATGTCTTTCCTTTTCTGCTCTGGTGACAAAGAGAGACAGCAGATGTGTTCCTTTTCAAACTGCAAGTACTCTATTCTCACAGTTGGTCAGTTTAAAGTTTAAAGAATAGTTCACTCAAAAATTAGAATTTGCTGAAAACTGTCTCACCCTCAGGCCATCCAAGCTGTAGACAAGTTTGTTTCTTCATTGGAACATATTTGGAGAAATTTTGCATTATTACTTCACTTCACTTGCTCACCAGTGGATCCTCTGGAGTGAATGGGTGCCGTCAGAATGAGAGTTCAAATGGCTGATTCAAACATTGCGATAATCCATAAGTAGTCAACACAACTCCAGTCCATCATGAAACATTTTGTGCAGCAAAATGCTGCTTGTTTGTAAGGAAAAAATCCACCATTAGGATGTTTTAACTTCAAACCATTGCTAAAATACGAGTCCTCTATCCATAATATTGCTTTCTCCAGTGAAAAAGTTGAATAAGTCTGAATCAGGTGAGAAATATGCACAGATCGAGAACTGTTTACAAGAGAAAACAGTCCAAAACAGTTCTAAACAAATATGTCGGTGGATTCTGATGTGACATGACAATAGGGGATGGACTTATGGATTATGGAGTCATATTTTTTCCAGAAACAACAGTTTAAAGTGAAAGCATCTTTGTTTCTTACAATCATGAAGCTTTTCAAGTCACAAGATGTTAATTAAAGAACTGGAGTCACACTGATTACTTGTGGACTATTATGATGTTTTTATCAACTGTTTGGACTCTCGTTCTGACGGCACCCATTCACTGCAGAGGATTCATTGGTGAGGAAGTGATGCAACGACAAATTTCTCCAAATCTGTTCTGATGAAATAACAAACTCATCCACATCCTGGATGGCCTGAAGGTGAGTAAATGTTCAGCAAATGTTCATTTCAGGGTGAACTATTCCTTTAAGAGAAAGTCTCAGTCTGTTTATATTCTAACAGGGCCTTGCAAAAGCAGTAAAAACGATTTTCTACCACGTTCATCCCCACCTATTAATTCTGTATTGTCAGATTTATTACTCATATGTAACAATAATTTTTAGAACATTCAAAAAGAATGGAATTTTTGTGCCATGGAATTTTCTGTGAAGCTTGTGGTTGCATGTTTCTAAGTAACCCTACGTAGACATCTTCCCATGTGACAGGGTTAAGAACTCTCCAGGTGTTGTACACCTCCCAACGTAAAATCCATCCTTAAAAGGCCTAAAGTCTAAGTGGAATGTATTTTAAAAGCAATCACTGTCAGTGGTTAACAGCTACATATTTAAACCATTTATCTTTCTCCTAAATGTGGGAAATTACCCTAACACCTTCCCTTTCAGTGAGTCTGTGTGAAAATGGTCTAGTATTAGAATGCAGATCATTCTCAACTTACTTTATCCTTCCGCAGATAACACAACCAAAAGAGAACTACAGTACAAGAGAACTAAAGTGATTTCTTAATCAATTTAATCAGCAGACAGCAGACATCCTAATCCAATAAAGCTGAAAGAATGCAGTATTTGGGGGGTTGGGGGGGGGTCTGATTTAATGGGAGCTTAAAGTCTCACTTTTGAGTGCCAGGTACTTTTTGTGATGCCAACTTCACAGCAGTACGTAACTTCTGAATTACATGCTAGAGACATGCATCGAAGCACTCAACAAATGTTTATAGATGTTGACTACAGTACAGCTGACATCATGCAGTATGCCACCCATATCCTAGAAAGCTCATGCACAGCTTAGAGACAATCAGTTTGACTGCTTTTCCCCCCTTTTTTTATTCAAGTCTGCTGACAAATGGCACCATTTGGTGGGTGTCTAATGCATAGAACTTAATGCTAATGCTTCTTCCTCCAACAGGCAACAACATAATTACTCTATCGTGCCTTTCATTCAAGTGTGAAAACAAGGCAATTTAAGCCCAATTGTCAAATAGAACCCAAAACAAAGATTAATTTATATATTAAAGATTAAATAAAGATTAATTAATAAGAATATTTTTACATACGTATACATATATACATATTCTTCTTCTTTATACTATGTTTGACTTATTTTGTAAACAGCAGAAAGAAAATAATAATTTCTTAAAAATTGTGCAAAACAGTAATAGCAATGTACCATCATGCTGTCTAGGTAAGTTAGGTAGCTGACTAGGTTTTGGGACACAGCCAAAATCTCTGCTTTGACGGTTTGATCCACATCTGTATTCAGCTAAAAATACAATCGCAAAGGAACTCTGTAACTACTTAACAATGCTCAACAAAACGTGTGACTTCCACGGCTCAGAATGTTAAAAACAAACAAACAAATAAAAAACATAACGTTACTTTTCCATTGTGTCTTTATTCTTCATTACGCGAACTGCTACTGGGGATGAAGCAATCAGCATACTTTTGATTTTGTCAAGTTAAACGGACAATACAAACAAACGCCGACAGTAAGACGCGTTTGTGAGATACAGGAGAAAACTTTTTTCTTTTTCGTCAAACTTACCATGTGCCGCGACTCGTGTGTCGGAGAGCTTTTACTTTTCCAGGCCAGCATCGCAAAAGACTTCAGTTTTAAGGATTGTCATATCTTGTGCTTTTTGTCGTGGGGCGAATGAGCACGTCTGCGTTATTGTCTTGGTTGTGACTTCGTCGATCTATCGGTTTCAGAAGATGAAGCGATACAACGCCACCGCAAGCAGCCAAGGCTCGTCTAGAGTTTCACTCACTGAAGATAATCCGCGCCCACCAGCGTCTAGACCAGATGCGGCGAGCGTCAACAGCGCCCTCTAGCGGCTAACATATAACACTACAGACCAGTTAAACGTACTAGGGGGTTGAATTCTTACCTTTTCCTAAGTGCATCCGAATATGTAAATGTTTTTATTTTTAAATTATACAAATAAATAAACAATAGCTTTTATACTGTCGCTGTACTGAAGTAAAAAAAAAAAATCTGAAATTATTAATTTTATAATAAAGGAAAGGCATGCCTAAGAGTGAGAAATAACTGTGTGTAACCATAAAAAATATTCTTGTTTTGACTGTTTGAACAGCGCTGTAGGGCCTTTACAGATGCACATTCACAAAGAAGATGGTCATTTTTTATTTATGCACCATGTT
This sequence comes from Cyprinus carpio, assembly GCF_018340385.1. Taxonomy (NCBI): domain Eukaryota; kingdom Metazoa; phylum Chordata; class Actinopteri; order Cypriniformes; family Cyprinidae; genus Cyprinus; species Cyprinus carpio. Next base: position 19,880,012 of record NC_056611.1, read on the forward strand.
CTTGTAGTATTTGTGTATTTACAACATTTTGAAAAATCTATAATAAAAATAGCTTAATAATAAAAGAAAGTTTTGACATGTGTCAGTGGGTTCTACACTGAAAAGAAAGATTTTTAGTTCAAATCAGTTTTATTTCTATATTCACTGTTAAAAATGAAGGCTGCAAACAACAGAATAAATAGAATCATGATTAATCTTGTACTTTCTCATCAGTCTTTAGAAAGTTTTAGGAATAAAACAGTAATAATATTAAATTTAATAAACATCAGGGGTGGTGGGGTCTAGAATTAACTTCAAAAGCCTCCAAATCTTCTCATATTTTCTATATGGACCCCCTAAATTTATTAATATATTCATGTTAACATAAACTCATGATAATCTTATTAATTCTACAATTTAATGTTGAAAGTCGTATAACTTGAGCTTAAATTACATCTGTAATGGTAAACGTAAAAAAAAATCCCCAAAGATGCATGTAATATTATTTGTTATAATATTATTACTGGTTCATGGTTTTCAGGGGGATTTAGGTCACAAAGAAAACCTTTGTTTGTATATATATATATATAATATATATATATATATTAAATATAATACCAATATAATATATATATAATATATATAGGAGCTTGGATATATTATATAAAGTGCAGACTTAAAACCACCTCTAATTTGTTAATTATGAATGAGCTTGGATGTTTAAAAGTGCAGATTTATAATAAAACAAAAACAACTGTCTTCAAGAAGCCAACATTTCAATGAAGAGAGCAAAACAGTCATTTTAGTTATATTCACAAATATTACTAATTGTAACACTAATATTAGAAAGTATATGAAGTGCATCTACATAATGGTTAACTAATAATATCTATACAGATGTCAGTTCAAACCCCGTAAATGTTTCAAAGATGAAAACACTTGGTTTGTTTCCTTTAGAAATGGTTATTGAGTACTACAGAGTACTGTAATATTACTTGTTAGTGCTTTGGATGCTGTTTGCTGAGTTTGCATCCTCTGTTTCTGGCTGTAGGGCAGAGGTGTAACATTTAAGAAGCTCAGAGGCTTATTTGATATGGGTCAGCATCTCTCTCGCCCTCCTCCAGCTCTCTCCCTCTCACTGCACATATCACCAGAAAATCTCTACAGTAACCTGAAGGCAAACATACACGGAACTGCACCTATGCCCAGCTGCATTAAGCTCCTCAAGCACATCAGAAATCCCAAAAGTCATGTGATCCATCAGAACGTCAAGACTTACGCAACCATCTAAAGTTTTAATAGCCAGCAAATGGGATGCAATGAAAATGTGAATCAAACAGTAAAACTGTTTGAGCAGAAGAAAAATGTTTATTATTACCTGGGCTTGTATTTCTCTGTAATAATAAGTCCAAATGAGCTCAGAGAGACCTCAGACGAGTTCTCAAACACAAGGTTTAACTGACACAGGCAAATGTAAGAGAACTCTAGGGATCGTCCAAGGGAGCGCCCTTCGTTAACTTTAATTATACCCAATACACCTTGTGCAAATTCAATTGAAGTGGGTCTATCACAGGTACACCAAACAAATGCCTAATTACACTGCATAAACACTCATGCACAAAGGGGTTTCCATGGCGAGGTGGAAATAGGCTGCTGAGACTCAACCTTAAATAAGAACCCGAAGATGAGAGCTCAAAAACATAAAGCATGAAAATAATAGTAAAGTGTAGGGTTTTTTCTTTCATTTTTGAATTAAATGTCATTTTGATATTTTTGTGGAGGTTTTAATTGACTGGAGACTGTAATTCTTGAAATATATGATATGTTGGCATAAGTAGCTTGGTTTGTATGTACTGTATGTACTATGTGTGTGTGTGTGTGTTGAATATATGTAATATATATATATATATATATATATATATGTACACATATATAGATAGAAATAGATATATAAATATAGATGTATATGTATGTATATATTTATTTTTTATACAATAAAATTATTTAAATCTATTCAAATGTGTTCATAGTAATTTCTGAATACAAATAATATTTAAAAACATGTTTGAAGATGTATTTGAAAATATATTTTACTTATGTAAATAATATAAAAAAAAAACATTCCAGAGATCTCTCAGCAACACAGTGTCAAGTTATTTATTATTTGACTGAGTTTGTGTTTAAACATTGTCAAAAATCCAAACCAACAAGAACAATACAATATGCATTTCTAAGTGCTTTACATTAAATTTCTCTATTTTATCTCCTAAACATAAAATAAAATCTAAATATAAAAGAATATAAAATAAAATAAAGTAAAATAAAATAAACAGTTAATTTAATGGTGAAAATAATGGCTATATGGCATTATCTGATTGGTTCATTGCATTTAATTACTCTTCTTGTCCCATCAAGATGTCTTTTTAATGTGCAATTTAATGTGTACTGTACACCATAACGCGCATTAACATTATTTTATATTTCCTTCGTTTGTCTAAAAAGTAACTAGTTGCTTTCATGGCTAGCTCAGTCAGTAAAGGTGGGTCTGGAGCGTTAACGTATGTCTGCAATCCTCTTATTTTGTCCCTGACCAAGTATGGATTACATTCATCCGCGGGTCACTTTCAAAGGACTTTCATTGAATAGAGAAACATCAAGGCCTCTATATAATTTCAAGTGGATATATTTGAAACGCAAATCGCTTTTTTTAATTTTATTTGATTATAATCATGCATTTAATTATTTTCAAGCTTGTCAAGGATTTCAGAAACTGCGATGTAAAGGAAATAAGGTAAAAATTTAACCCATATTGACAACACTGTCGAGTAGCTGTAGTGCGATATTCATAACAGTGAAGCTGGAAAATGTTCCTGAACGTTAGCTGTGAATTGTGAAGGTGCAAAAGGGCACCTGGATTGATGACTGCAGGCATTAAGTAGCTCTCCAGGGTGCTGAAGTTGAATCTCTCAACGCCACTGAAGAGCCTCATCAAACTCTTGTTTGTGAGCTGAGATCTACTCAACATTCGTTTATGCCCACGGCGCGACTGATGCTGGAAAACCATCGTGAAAGGTGACCGTCTAACCATATGAAGGATATAAATCTACGTTTTTAAAGGAAACACTGGAGGAAAGAGGTAAAACTTTGTGGAGATGTTTTCATTCGTCAAGAGGCCCATATAAATTATGGTAAGTTCAGTTTCTCAATTGCATTTTATGCAGCAACGTGTTCCAGTTTGTTCACTAGCATAAATATGAGAAAAAAATTGCTGAAAAAATAGCAGTTATTTATTCCTTTTTTGCATTTTATAGTGCATCCAAAAATTTGGTAGTGAAACAGTTGTCACTCAGTAAATTTTTTTTACAAATAATTACAAAGAAATAACAAGTAGCACATTGAATTAAACATGACATTTAAATGTAGAAAGACTGAAGTATTATTTTCTTGCAAAATCACTCCAATAACATGCCAACTCGAAAAAATATATAACAGAAAATCCTATATTATTGAATATTTGGCCTTGAAAACTGATAAACGGGTTCCATGACTTCAGTTCATGTCTAGTCTGCTGTTTTCTAGGTGTCTCTTTTATAACATCCATCTCTCATAACGGCTTCTGACGGAGGACAATGCAACATATTCACCTCCCATTCGGAGGTGCTTTATGGCAGTTATCAAGTTCCCCCTGCTGCCCCGTCCTCCGGAGCAGACACAGCCTCTCTACGCTCCCATTTTACAGCATTACACTATGGATTATTCTTGGTGTTTTGATGTGTCCATGCTGTGTCCAGTGCCTGATTTTCAAAGTAGGCATCCTGGGGCCTTGGAACTGTGACCCTTATTATGCGAAATCACTTCCTGCCATTGCATCCAGACTGGCTGTTGGCCGCATAAACGAGGATTTTAGTTTAGACCTGGGCTGTACGATGGACTTCGTCATCCTTCAGGAGGCTTGCGAGACATCCAAAGCCTTGACCTCATTTGTACAATATGAGAACGCGGTTGATGCGTTTGTAGGCCCTACAAATCCAGGATACTGCAATGCTGCAGCGCTCATGGGCAAAAATTGGGACAAGTCTATTTTTTCATGGGCGTGCATTAACTATGAGTTAGACCGGGTCCAGGGCTACCCAACGTTTGCTAGAACTTTACCATCCCCGACACGGGTGCTCTTCAGTGTGCTTAGGTTTTTCAGCTTGGCTAACATAGCCATTGTGTCTTCTAATGAGGATATATGGATCGACACGGCTGCCAAATTGGCTAGTGCTCTCAGAAGCCAGGGGCTTCCTGTTGGCATCGTTGTGTCCATGGGGAATAATGACACCATGCTGGAGGACACACTGCTGAGCATACGAAACGCAGGGAAGATAAAAGGTAAAGTGTTTTGGACACATCACTTTGCAGTGTCTGCATAAACATTCCTTTTATGTTTAGAGGCATTAAGAGATTTTTACTCCAGTGACTATTTCTCAGTATTTTGTACAGTCAATTTCTGTATAGACTTTTTAAGATGACAATTTCTACCAGTAAAACAAAAGGTATCATATAAATCATAAACAATTGTTTTACTTTTGACCAATAAATATTAATAAATTAAATATATATATAACAATTAAAATGTATGATAACTTTCCTTCCACTTTAAAATGATAATTATATTATTTATAGTTATACAGTATATAATTAATTAATTATTTTTATAATTTATATATTATATATTATAATGACACTTTACTGTTTATATTCTATTATATTTAAAGTTATTATAATAATTACTGATATAGTCACAGTTCTTTGAATACTTTGAATGTTTGTCAATATGTATTTCTCAGTATTTCTGAAAGTTAGACCTTGAAGGCTTTTTAAGATTACTCTACAAAACAATTTAGGGAACAGAAAAAATGTAAAAGGCAAAATATCAAAGCACAAACCATTGTTTTAACAAATTAATATAATGATTAATAAATTGGAAACATTTAAAAGTTTAGAAACACTCCCTTGTCAACCTTTTATTATATATACTTTATATATATGTATGTGTGTGTGTGTGTGTGTGTGTGTGTGAATTATTATATACTAACATATTTATTGTGTGTAAAGAGTGAACATTTAAACCGACATACAAAAAAACTACTGTGTGTGTGTGTGTGTGTGTGTGATTGTGTATACTTAATATTTTATACAATATTTAGAATTATTATCAACTATATATATATATATATATATACTTTTGTTATAAGAGATTAAGATATATGTATATATATATAGAAAACCGACATATATAAAAACTACTGCTATAAAATATGCAGACATATATTGTATATGTATATAATATATATATGTAATAGATCATATATATATATATATATATATATATATATATATATATATATATCTATTATATATATATTATGATTAAACAGATGGCATCTGAAAGTTTGCTTTAGCTCTCATCACTTCAATTTCTTTTGCTACAATGGTCAAAAGGAGGTTTATCTTTAACAAACTACCAAAAAAAGCATTTATTTAAACCTGTGTGTAAATGCATGCACTACATTTGTTGCTCAATTAAAGATATTTATGATTTTTTTTTTTTTATTTTAAACAACGTTTGTTCAAAGGTTTGTTCGATTCATTTAACTGTCACACAAATTTCTAATCATGGTCCTTTTTAAAAATAAAGTAAAATTTTTTGTATTTAGGTACAAAGTACAGCATCTTTTCTAAATTGATTCAACACAAATGAATTTATTTTTCATGTTTCAGTTATCATTATGTGCATGCATTCAGCACTCATTGGAGGAGAGCAACAAACGTCATTCCTGATGAAGGCCTATGACATGGGATTGACGAAGGGTCAGTATGTGTTTATACCATACGACACCCTCCTGTACAGCCTGCCCTATACCAACACCACCTACTTCCCACTGCAAAACAACACCAAACTGCGCAAAGCCTATGACGCTGTACTCACCATCACCATAGAGTCAGACCTGATGTCATTCAACGAAGCATACAATATGGCTAAACGATTCGGAGAACTGATGGTGTCACAAGAGCCAGAGCAGGTGTGCACGGTGCAGTCTGAAACATTTATGAGTCTTATTTGTACAGGTGCGTAAAACAATACATTAAAACATTCTGCTACATTTCAGGTCTCTCCGCTCTTTGGTACAATCTACAACAGTTTGTACCTCCTTGCAAAATCCATGCACAACGCCAGAAGAGCCGGTAAGTGGTTCTCTGGGTCCAACCTGGCCTCCTTCACAAGGACCATCACATTTTCAGGGTTCAACCAGAACATCCGCATGGACGCCCAAGGGAACGGGCAGACCGACTACGTGATCTTAGACACTGATGGCTGGGGATCGGAACTGTACCGTTGCTTTTATGTGAAGCTGTCATTAGATAAGGTGCTGTTTGCAGGCACCTACATTCATTTCCCTGCAGGTTCCCCTCCACCTTCAGACTCAAGTTGCTGGTTTGACCCCAATGCAATCTGCACAGGAGGTACAACAAACACACACAAAACCATAATCAAGATAAACATATATTTGATTTTTAATAGTTTTATTTTTTCAGCTTAAAAGGTAACTTCATTATTATTATTATTATTATTATTATTATTATTATTATTATTATTATTATTATTATTATTATTATTCAAATAATAACATTCAAATTTAAATAGTTTTAAGAAATATTACTTGGTATTTTATCTACAATATTTTTAGTAAATGATCAATATTAACCATTATTATTATTATTTTTTTAAGAAATATTTTAAAGAAAATATCATTTTTTTTTTTTTAGAAATGATTAATTTTATGAAGAAATACTCAATTAAAATGATTAATTATGATTAAATTATATTTACTTTAGCAGCTTTCTCTCTTTCTCGCTCTCTCTCTATTTATTTATATTTATACATTTACAAATAAGCATAGTAAAAATAAAATGAATGTCTTTATGCTGAATTTTTTGTTGTAAATTATACATTTTAAACATTATGAAATAATTCATTACAATTACATTTAATAATTAAAATGAAACAGTAATATTTTATTTTTAATCATGCTCACAAATATGACATTGCTGTTTTCATATTATTATTGTTACTGTCACATCATGACTGTATGATTTATTATTATTATATTAGGCCATAATTTGCATTAATTCATTAAAATTTTAATATGACATTGTTTTTTATGACTGTTAACTCATGCGTAATGTTGTATGTATAATTAGTAACTAATATGATATGCATTTGTTAACTAATGTATTATTTTGTGTTATAGGTGTGGAAATAACATATGTCATCATATCGTTTGTGATGGCCCTCATTATGGTTCTTGGTTCTATTGGTCTAACTCTATTCATAAGGTAATATTGCTGTGGATTTGATAAGATCCTATGATATTTGTTTCATTTCATGAATATATAGAAGGTACAAGAAGTTGTGTGTTATCTTGTCTGATCTTTGTAGGAGGCGAATCCAACAAATCCAGCTGATCAAAGGGCCCAACAGAATCCTGCTTACGCTTGAGGATCTGACCTTCATTAACCCTCAGCTGAGCAAGAGGGTATGCGTCACCTAACCAGCTGCTTTCTTTAAACATTAAGCCCTTTTTTGAAAATTTTGTATTTTCTATGTCTCTTCTCACAGAAAATCACCCTTGAGGATCTTTGCGACTCAAAAAGTTACATTGAGGAGAAGAGCACAGGTGAACGTTCCCGCTCTGTGAATAGCATGGCAACAGCAACACATGAAACTTCAAATGTCGCTGTATATGAGGTGATTTTATGTGATTTCAAATTTTGTTTTTTATTGAACACGCTATGTTTTTTCAACTCGACACAATTCAAATCATTTTGATCTTTGCAGGGTGACTGGGTGTGGCTAAAAAAATTTAAGGAGGGACATTTCAAGGAGGTTAAACAGAGCACCACTAAGATCTTCACCAAGGTATTGGCTCAAAACACTTTATTTAAAAACAACAGTTTGGTATGAGCTTGTTCTTTGAGTGACACTTCGTATCATCTTTATAACTCCCAGATGAAGGACCTACGGAATGAAAATGTCAATCCATTTTTGGGGTTCTTCACCGATTGTGAGATGTTTGCCATTGTGACTGAACACTGTTCTCGGGGGAGTCTACACGATCTCCTTCGCAATGAAGATGTCAAACTGGACTGGATGTTTAAATCCTCTTTATTGCTGGATCTCATCAAGGTACTTTTGAACATTATAATGAATATTAATATAAAAATGTGATCTCCAGATCATTTCCAAATGCATTTATAATGTCTGTCTTTGGCTTCTGGACCTATCCAATAGGGCATGAAATATCTTCACCACAGGGAATTTCCTCATGGCCGCCTGAAGTCTCATAATTGTGTAGTAGATGGACGTTTTGTCTTAAAAATCACTGATTATGGATACAGTGAGATTCTTGAGACCCAGAAAGCTCCAAAGGAGACCCCACCTCCAGAGGGTATGGGTGTTTGCTTTTGAAAAATCTGGTTTATTTATAATGCAAATCTCTCTTTTACTCCATCCAATTCTCTGATATTAAACAAAAATGGGATAAGGCAATTCTTTGTCTCTCAGATCTATTCTGGACAGCTCCTGAACTTCTCAGAGACCCTGAAAGTCCACGGAAAGGAACTTATAAAGCAGATGTGTACAGTTTTGCGATTATACTTCAAGAAGTTGTGGTCAGAGGAACGCCGTACTGCATGCTCGGCTTGTCTCCTGAAGGTTGGTTATAGAGAAAATCTATAAAATTATTCCTCTTACAGTATTAGTTTGAAGAAGCAGTTTTAAAGAGGTAAACAGGCTGTAACAACAGTAACTGGGCAGGTATTATCAGTGGAATTTGGCATCTCTTTATAAGCAACAGCATTTTTATGGTATCCACAGAGATTATAAGGAAGGTGAAGAAACCTCCGCCTATGTGCAGGCCCACTGTCGCTCCAGATCAAGCTCCTCTGGAATGCATCCAGTTAATGAAACAGTGCTGGAGTGAACAGCCTGACAGAAGGCCTCCTTTTGATCAGATCTTTGATCAGGTGAGTAATAAAAACATTTCTGATGTTACCAAAAAAATAAAATAAAAAATGTTTTTCCAAATATTTCAAACAAATTGTGTTCTTTTGAACTTTGTATTCATCAAAGAATACTGAAAGAATGTGTCATGGTTTCCTCATAAAATATTGGTTACAATAGGAAATGTTACTTGAACAAATATGAATATTAAAATGATTCATGTGACAGTGAAGACTGGAGTAATGGCCATCACGGGAATAAAAAAACATTTTAAAATATATTAAAATATTAAATAAATTTGTATTATTAAAATATATTTATTTTAAAGTCATTTTAAAGTTTATTTATAGTTAGCATATTTTACAATATTACTGGTGGGCTGTAATCTTATAATCAAATAAATATATATATTTTTTGTCAAATAATTACATTCTTGGTGAGCATAAGAGGTTATAAAAATAAAAAATAAACAGTAAAAAATCTTACTGACCCCAAATATTTGAACAGATATATATATATATATATATATATATATATTTACTGGATATATATATATATAACTGGATTGCTTTACTTCCAAATTTTTTTCTTATATTCAGTGATAATGGTTCCTTATTTTCTGTTTTCAGTTCGATTTGTTAAATTATTTTCAGTGATAATTGTTTTATTTTTTCTGTGTTGCGTATGCTGGAGCAGTACTCTTCTAACCTGGAGGACCTGATCAGGGAAAGAACAGAGGAGCTGGAGGTAGAAAAACAGAGGACAGAAAAACTTCTGGCTGAGATGCTTCCTCCGTGAGTATACGTTTTCATACACCCACACTTCCTTTCACCTACGGTCACATTCTGCATTTTATTTTTTCCATTACAAAGAAAAGAAAGTGACAGTGAAAGTGACGTGACATACAGCCAAGTATGGTGACCCATACTCAGAATTCGTGCTCTGCATTTAACCCATCCAAGTGCACACATACACCGTGAACACACACCCGGAGCAGTGGGCAGCCATTTGTGCTGCGGTGCACGGGGAGCAGTTGGGGGTTCGGTGCCTTGCTCAAGGTCACCTCAGTCGTGGTATTGCCGGTCCGAGACTTGAACCCACAACCTTAGGGTCTCTAACCACTAGGCCATGGTTTCCCTGCAGACATGTTCCTGGATCAACATCTATGTCAAATTAAGCTTCATGAAATTTTTCATTCACAGTTCTGTGGCAGAAGCTCTGAAAACTGGTGCCTCTGTGGAGCCAGAGTACTTTGATCAAGTCACCATCTACTTCAGTGACATTGTAGGCTTCACCACCATCTCATCCCTTAGTGACCCAATTGAGGTTGTAGACCTGCTCAATGACCTTTACTCCCTATTTGATGCCGTGCTTGGCAGCCACGATGTCTACAAGGTACGTTTGGAAGTCTGAGAAAACCGAACAGCAATCAATTTCCATGAAAAGCCAGTTAACTCTTCTTTATCCCAGGTTGAAACCATTGGAGATGCCTACATGGTGGCCTCTGGACTGCCAAAGAGGAACGGCAACAAGCATGCAGCCGAAATCGCCAACATGTCCCTGAACATTCTCAGCTCCGTGGGCTCCTTCAAGATGCGACACATGCCAGAAGTTCCGGTCAGAATACGGATCGGCATTCACTCAGGTGAACTCTCAATCTCCAGCTGTTTCCATCCGCTTAGTGGACCTGAACAAAAACCCTCTTGTGATGCTCATGTAATCTTTTGATGTATTTCTTGTCCCTCATGCTATCATGTTTCTTCTCTATCCAGGGCCGTGTGTTGCTGGAGTTGTGGGTCTAACTATGCCTAGATATTGCCTTTTTGGAGACACAGTCAACACCGCCTCTCGTATGGAATCTACAGGGTTGCGTATGTTCCATTCAGATATTCTTGTGATATATTAACCCATGATGTACTGTAATACATCAATAAACATTATTTCCTTCAGCTTACAGAATTCATGTGAACATTAGTACAGTGAATATTCTCCGCTCACTGAACGATGGCTACAAAATAGAAGTCAGAGGAAAGACTGAGCTTAAGGTACTAACACAAACACTTTATTTTAAGATTCATAATAAATAATAACTAAATAATATTTGAACATACACTACCGTTCAAATATATGTGGTCAGTTAATACTTTCATTCAACAAGGATGCATTAAATTGATCAAAAGTAACATTAAATACATTTATAATGTAAAAGATTTTTATTTTAAATAAGTGAGAATTTTTATTCAGCACCAAATTAGTATGTTAGAATGATTTTAAAATGTATTAAAAATATATATATACTTTAATTAATAAAGAACATTAAAAAAATCTTACTGACCCCCAAACTTTTGCAGTACCTTACTGTGGAAATTTTTTATTCATGTTTATGGATTTTATTTTAGGGGAAAGGCATTGAAGAAACATACTGGCTTGTTGGAAAGTCTAATTTTACAAAGCCTTTGCCAAAACCACCGGAGATCAAACCAGGGTAAGAATTTAATAGTACTTTACCATTCATTTTAAACAAATATAAATTTTGCATGCACACACCCACACACATACACACACACATATATATTACAACACACACACACACACATATATATATATATATATATATATATATATATATATATATATATATATATATAATGAATGTAAAGCAGTGGCCTTTTTATTATACTGCACTTTATTTTACTGAAAGTAAATTGTATTTTACTGCACCACTTTCTGAATAAATTGTACCTTTAGATGCATTTTGTGGTTTAGATTAATTCTCTTTGTACTTATGAATGGGATACTATTTACGGATTGGATTATTGGATTTATGCATCAGGGAAGACAACCATGGTTTGAGACCTGAAGACATTGAGGCTTACAGGAAAAGGAAAGCTGAGAAAAAGGCATGAACCTGTAGACATTTGCAAGGAGGTAGTACCTTGCATGCTGTGCTGTATTTGTTATTTGGTTAGGGTGTTTTCTGGTGGGTTTGTTTGTGCTGTGATGGTGGTTATTGTGGTGTCGGACTTTCTGCTTATCCGATTATTTGTGCATGTTGTGTTTTGTTGCAGTTTTTGTGAATGCATTACTTACCAAGGTCCAAAAATGATCTACAATTCTCTCTGTCATAATCATTGTTAACTTTCTAAATTATTTCTCATCTTTTAGAGATAACTGGCAAGACATGATGACGGAGGAGATCAAGTCATTATTTCGCAAGGCCAACAGACAAGTGGACAAGCCCAAAATCTGAGAAGCACAAGGATGTTAAAACTGACCAAGAAGAAAGTTGCATGGGAGAGAAACAAAGGACAACACAAGCATGTGTGTTTCACTGCAGCTTACAAAGACTACTTTAATAGGATTGGTTGTTGTCTGTCTAATCTGACTCTGCCCAGCGCAGCAGAAACAACAGCGCTAATGAAATGGCTGCTGAAGAACAAGAAGTCAGTGAAAGTGTATTTCTTTCCCAATGTCTAATACTGTCACACTTACTCTGTTTTGGTCACAGAGTGGCTCAGTGTGCGTGTCATACCAAAGGCGACTTCACATTTGTTTGTTTTTTTCACAGATGTTTCACATTTTGTGTTCTCACATATTTGGTACTCACGGTGGAGCTTTAATTGATTTTCTTTTATCTTCTCTAACCAAAAAACAATGTAGTGACATAATCAGATTTGGAGAGGCTTAGTGGACATCTGCTGCAAAGACCAAATGGGATATTCTAGCGATGTTTATGCAAAAGCCAGATCGACTGAGGTTGGTTGGCAGCAAGTGATTACAAATGTAAGGCTGCTGTACGTTGTCTCTGGACTCATGAAATCATGAAATATGACTGTTTATGCAGTGTAAAAAGTTGCTTAAGAGAAATTACAAAATGGAATGCAATAATTCTGTGAATTCTGATCATTTATGCAAAGAAATTTATTTATACTATGCAGAATATTTATTAGTTGTACCTTGCAATACATTAAGAAAACGGCAAAACTGACACTGCTTTTAAATTACATATAAAATCAGCCTAATCGGTTTAATAAAGGGTCATGTCTCTCTCTGATGAAGCACATGTGCTTGTACTGGATGTAAAGTGAAATGTTTAAGATGCTGTGCAGTTTAAGTTGTATTAAACAAGTAGGCTGGGTTTGTCTGAGAGGGATTGACTGCCTTACAAAAGCTGTTTAAAATGATAACTTGCATTTTCTGTAAATCAAACCCATCAGGCACAACCTGAGTGGTATTTTTAATCATAATTTTTCTGACCTCATTTTCTGGGAGTCAATGTAAAGGCCGGTCAGATCTCAACAGGCCTCTCTTTAATAGTTCAGTTTTGCACTCCTAGCTTTTTAATTGTCTGTTAAACATGTATATAAGTACTGTACAATATTATACTATAATTGTTACATTTGTTACATGAGAAACTGTATTGATAAGCATAGCATTAGGAGACTTGAAACGTTCAATTTTATGCTTGCAAAAGACAATGCTGTTCTGATGCTCCGTACAGACAATAACATAGTTGAACAAGTAATTTTTTGCCATGCCTTTTTGTTTCTTCTTGCATTATAGGCTATAATGAAAGCTAAGTAACAGCCTTAGTAAACAATAATTTATATAATTTCAAAACGGATGAGTCACGAAGTTTCTTAACGTTGTGCGCACGCACCCGCCGGCGTGTGACACAAGAAAGCAGCTGGAAAAATTGTTTAATTTAATTTAAGTTGTTTAATTGTTTAAGGCTACCGATGTCAAACATATCAGGTTTGATATTAGCTATATTTCGCAGCGTATCAAGGCAAGCACCAAATCATTGTCACTGATGAACACTTTCAGTTCCCCTCAGATTATTATTGTTTTTAGTATGACGATCTCATGACGATTTTTATAGTATGTTCTTTATTCTAAACCATTTCTCATTTCTCATAGGTAGTAACAAAATGTTTGAGAACTGGAGGTCTTTTCTGTAGTTTTGTTGCTTACCACAAGATGGCCCTGTTATAAAGGTTTTTTTCTGTGGATCGGCCCAAAGCAATGATTCCGTACATTCAGTATTCCCTTTAATAATAATCCTTAAACCAGTTGCATTCATTTTATTAATATTATGCATATTACATTACGTCGGCTGGGTTATCTTGGCAAGGTTAACAGGTTAGTCATTTATCTTGACGATATCCTCTTAGACTATTTTCTTAGCCTCTTCTGATTGCCAATCTCTCCATGCGAGCCCTTGTCTCCAGCCGCTAATCCTTCTATTGTATGTCTACTCACTGGCTCATACAGCCTACGGGATGGATCTGCTAGTGTGAAAGGAAATAGCTACTTTCTCACGTCAAAACTCCTCTTTGTGGTTTTGAGGTTTATGGTGTCATAAAGACAGCAGGGTGTCTGGGAAATATGTGTCACTTAAAACGTGAGGAAGTGAGACAACACAACTAAAGCTTCACATTCCAGTCCACAGAGGGTTGACACAACAAACTAGGCGGAATGACGGATCAGTGACAATGTGCTCTGCTTTTATCTGTCATAAGTTATTGTCAGTCATTCAGGATAGTATTACTTTAATTTGAGATCTTATTTATTTGTTTTATGTATTATTGTAGATTTTATCTTTTTTATGGATTTATTTTTTCATTTATTTTTTGGATGTATTCATTTAGGCCTATTGAAATAAATAAATAAATAAAAACAGGACAATATATTTACAAAATTTTCAGTTTATTGAAAAAAAAACAACAACAGTATGAAAAGGAGAAAAAAAATCAGCACATGCTCTCAAATGATACTATATGGTAAAGACATATTTAAGCATAACATCTAAGAGTGTTAAATCTATGATGTTAAACATAACATCAGTGCAGGAGCCAAGAGTTGGGTAGAAGTGAAATCATAGAAACCTACAAACTGTGCTTGTGAAACATTTGAATAGGGCTACCTTTTCCCTTTAAACATTAAAGATAAGGCAAACCCTACAAAGATGTCGCATTCTCATAAAGAGAGGTTCTACAAGCACAATCTTAAATACCACAGCTTAACATCAACGACACTACGCTTAATATAAGCATAGTGTCTGATTGAATAATACACATGAGCAAATTGATGTCAAATCTTTGGTAACATTTGTAGGGTTCTAATTCTTCACCTATAGGAATGCATTGCTCCTGATGTTTATAACCAGTCTCCTTAAAAATATGTTTTTGTACTGACAGTTTCACTGAGATTGTCCATACACAGATACTCCATCGGAATGGCCACATGAGGTAACAGTCAAACCAATAATAACAATTATACCATTTAAAGACATCAGAAAATTCAAATAGCCTAAAAGTTACAATTCATCTCTCATTTTATCACCCTTAGGCCGAACTAGCCTGCCCATAAAAAGAATGGAGTTGGTCTTGTTGTCTTTCACAAGGAAAATGAAGGGATGGTCGACGTAGAAGAGCTTGGGGTTCCTGATCTTCTCGCTACCATAAATGCTGGTGTCAAATGGGTTTCCCTCTGTGTCCCACTCCAAGGCAGAGGCATGGAAGACATTGGCGAGGTAAAGATCTTTCTTGCCAGAAATGTTGGACAAGTCTGCCTTAGACTTGTCCACAGCTTCAGTGAGACCAAGTTCTGCAAGATGTTTCTGCAAAGCAAGAGGAAAGTGCCTCATATTTCATGCACAAAATAGTAGTAGTGGTTATATAGCCACTATATAGCAAAAATCAGCCATATTTACCTGAAGGTCGTGGCTGACTTCCATGCTAATTTTAGGTAGAGAGATGGCGACCGCTCTCTCCTCAAGCTTGCTGACCCAGGTGTCCAGCTGCTGGCGAGTGAGCAGTTTCTCCAGCCTTTCCAGAGGCTCCACATGGTAGGGCATGATGAAAATCATGCTGGACTTCTTATGTGCCAAAGGCATGCTGACCATAAGCAGCTTGTTCTGTGTGTCATCATAGAAGCCGTAGATACCTGTTAAGTTCAAAGTTAAATAATGTTAAGTTCACTTGTAGGTATAGTAAATTTTGAGTAAGAGACTTCAAAACAAGCTGTTGGTTTTACCTGTGCGATGCATCATTGGAACAGAGATCGTGTGAGAGCGGGAAACCAGGAAACCACGGTTGTCAACCATCTTGTGGTGGAACTTCTCATCCCAGTGGGCTATGGAACAGAAATAAGCCATAAATATTAATAATTAGGTTGGTCTTTCCAATCAGTATTGTGTTTGTTATTTTGTCCTGGCTCTCTTCAGGATAAATAATGTAAATTAATACTTGCATAAAATAAATATAAATCGTAAATATCTATCAAAAATCAATATCAATGCTGACTTAAAAAAAATCTATAATTACATATGATTTAATGATTAGAATTTTTGTATATTTTTTAATAGATATTCCAGGAACTGTCAAAGTAAATATCCATCATAACAAAACATTTGTTAAAAAAAACAGGACATGAAAAATGGGGCATGCCAAGATCAATAATTAAATAGAATTAAACAATTATTCATTAAATATGATCTATATAGAGATTCCTGTAACTATTCCAGTAAATATTCATCCTATCTATATAAAAAAGTCAGGACATGGTGACTAGATCTGGGTGAATAATGTAATCAAATTTAATAATTTAAAAGTAATTCATACAGACATTCTTGGAACTATTAAACTAAATATCAATTGGGGGTTCGTCCGGGATGAATAATTAAATGCAATTTATATGACATTTTAATTTTAATACTTACGTTTAAAGAACATAGCGTTGGCGATCATAGCCCCATCTGTGTTTTTCACATCCTTGGTAATTTCTGGCAGCTTTCCATCAGTTGACTTGGCAGCCCACTCATTGATGGAGTTAATGGCGCTTCTCTTATCACGGAAGTTGATCTTCGAGTGTTCGTAGTTGTAGTGCTTCTTGCTGTTCTTGACAAAGTCATCAGAAAAGCTGACTGAGCTGGGGCCATACAGCCTGTTGCTGATCTTCCACGTGACGTTGCGGGCCTGGGGGTCGCTCACCTCTGTCAGAAGCTCGGACAGGCCTTTGTGCAGATGGTCATCCTTCAGGGTGTCAGCCTTCAGGAGACTTTTCACCTGGGACGCAGTGGAGGATTTGCCCCCCATGGCAACCATTCCCAGAGAGGAGGCCACCACCACAGGAGAAATGAGGATGTTGTCAAGACCCTTTTCTTTGGCGATATTGTGGTAGAGGTTGAAGGCTAGGTTAGCGCTGGTGTCTGCCATGGAGGTTGCATGGGGACTCAGCTTTTTGTCCTCACCGGACACGGCCACAGCCAGAAGGCACAGAGCAATGAGGTTGGATACCAACATGCTTGCTGTATTTTTGGGTAGCAATGAAAGCCTAGAAGAGAAAACAGGTAACAAGTGATACTAAGTGCAAAATTAAAAATTTTTCAGTATTGCAAATTTAAGTTGTTCTGTGTGTGTTTTAGGAACAAAAGGCTGCATAGTGAATTGTTTGATCATTATATCAGTTTTAAACCATTTTGTATTTTGATTTATTAAGTTTCTGAAATGTATGCACCCTAAATAGTTAAAACTACAGAAATAAAGCCTGTAGGCCATGTTTCTAGGTCAAACCTGTTAAACAAAAGTGATGGCAGTGACTAATCAGACAGGAATCCACTGCTTAAGGCTGATTTATACTTCTGCGTCGAAACTACGCCGTAGGTTGTGCTTCTTTGGCTTTTGCCGTGGTACTGCGGGTTACACCAGCAACATGCCCACGGACACTGCAGACTAACACTTTGCATGTGTACTGCACGTCGATGTGGACAACGACGCAGAAGTATAAATGAAAATGACGCACAGCCTAGGGCGTAGAGGCTACAGCATATGTCCGACGCAGATGTATAAATCAGCCTTTAATGTGAGTCTGCTCATTTTATACAGTTCTGAAATGTGCCAAACCACTTTAAAATAAATGTTAAAAACTTAACTGCATATAGAGATTACACTGCATGTTGAAAGTGCGATTTAAAACTGTTGTTGTGAGATGTTATGTGTCCCTATCCACTAACAACCTCAAGATAGCAGCTTGTGTAAGTCAGCATGGTTATTCATTCACTTATTATGTTTGTGTCTTTTATCTGTTTCTTCTTTGTATGTTGCTTTTTTATCATCTTGGATACCTTGATATGTTTTCATATTCATAGTTGTCAACGATTGCGATTTTCACTCTGAAAGACAAGAGGTGCATTTGGGTAATCTACACAAAAATCTTTATATGCATTGGATAACGAGCAAAAAAAAAAAAAAAAAAAATACTCCTTGAATTCTTTGCTTCTCTTAAGCATAGGTTTTATTTTGAAGCCAAGGTCTGCTGCTACTTCATGCACACAGAGAAAGAAAGACATGTAGACTCTTCTTATTGGCTAGAAGATCTTAGGTGGAAACTTTCAACCAATCAGAACTTCCACAGTAGACCCACATCTGAATTCCAGAGGTAGCACTGATTGAGTGATAGCATAAACCCCCTCCTGACTGGAAAGATTTCATCACCCTTTTGTAAATATAGGGTAAAAAATTATGGGAAAATCATACACAAATCTGAAAAAATATGCATAACTGAACATCCTATGACTGTCCAGCGCATCTAAACTGACCTGTAGGTGTTTTAGCAGTTATTTGACTAAAGCAATTTATTTTTCCCTTTCTTCTTTGGGGAAAAAAGCAAAAACATAAATAACCTTATACTTAATTTTGGATTGCGTTGCCTGTAAATGCATTAAAAGTGCAAAATGGACTGAAAAGCAGAAAGAAGAGTATTCTCAGACCCTGTGTGCAGTAGCCTTTTTTAACATGCAAGCAAAAAATAAAAAAAATGCCATTCCAAATATTTGTAAAATAAATGAATTTTTCCCTATATTTACCTTGGACAGCTGTTTGAATGTGTTCCTCTTCTTTTCTCAGATGTTCTTGTCTTCTTTTCTCAGATGTGTTCCTCTTCTTTTCTCAGATGTTGTCTTCTTCTTTTCCCCAGTTGCTGCTTTGCTGCAGAGTGTTTGAAGCAGGGGCCTTTATACTCCAGGAAAGAAACTTCTAGAAGCTGGAGACATGCTATTCAAATGAGGATGTTTGGATTTCCTAGGGAAGCTGGGAGAGCCCTCCCTCTGGATCCAGTGACCACAAGATTCAACCTCTGCAAGGTCCTAAAGCCTTCTGAAATCTGCAAACAATCAGTTAATCTCTGCCATTAAACTAGTGTCATCTTTATTTAAACTAAAAGTTGTAAATATAAAATTGTATATTTTGGCATGAAATGTGTAATGGAAGATGATAATATTTTGTCCTGTATAATATTTTACCACTGAACCCAAATTTGCTCTGCTGAGTTGGCAGTGTTTTACAGAACAGAATGTGCATTTTATGCTAGAATATAAAGTTTGAAACAACTGTTTGTCGATAAATCACATAAATGACCCAATGATACGTATATGATGTAACCATTATAATCACAAAGTTTTCTGTCTTTGTCAGCATTCCTTCTAGATTCTTCTGTCGGGGGATGTAGAGACATGCTCCCCAAGCTCACATCCTCCCCCAACACTGCCACGTCAAAGTGTGAATTCTTTTTTCAGGCTGCGGGTGTGGTGCACAAAATGGCTATATACATTTCAGAGTGACTTTTATAATTTTACTGAACTTAATATTTTTCTGAATTTTATAATGTTGTGGTGATCAGTCTTTTGCACCTTTTGTTTTGTTAAGCCTGTTGGTCTGAGCTCTTTTGCATATTTGCACTTTTTCCTTTATGTAACTTTTTCTTCTGTCCCCTCCAGTAGTGAAAAAAGAAGAGTATTCTCAGACCCTGTGTGCAGTAGCCGCTTTTTAACAATGCAAGCAAAAAATAAAAAAAAATGCCATCCCAAATATTTGTAAAATAAATGAATTTTTCCCTATATTTACCTTGGACAGCTGTTTGAATGTGTTCCTCTTCTTTTCTCAGATGTTCTTGTCTTCTTTTCTCAGATGTGTTCCTCTTCTTTTCTCAGATGTTGTCTTCTTCTTTTCCCAGTTGCTGCTTTGCTGCAGAGTGTTTGAAGCAGGGGCCTTTATACTCCAGGAAAGAAACTTCTAGAAGCTGGAGACATGCTATTCAAATGAGGATGTTTGGATTTCCTAGGGAAGCTGGGAGAGCCCTCCTCTGGATCCAGTGACCACAAGATTCAACCTCTGCAAGGTCCTAAAGCCTTCTGAAATCTGCAAACAATCAGTTAATCTCTGCCATTAAACTAGTGTCATCTTTATTTAAACTAAAAGTAGGTAAATATAAAATTGTATATTTTGGCATGAAATGTGTAATGGGAAGATGATAATATTTTGTCCTGTATAATATTTTACCACTGAACCCAAATTTGCTCTGCTGAGTTGGCAGTGTTTTACAGAACAGAATGTG
Organism: Cyprinus carpio; assembly: GCF_018340385.1. NCBI lineage: Eukaryota > Metazoa > Chordata > Actinopteri > Cypriniformes > Cyprinidae > Cyprinus > Cyprinus carpio. The sequence goes on from NC_056611.1 coordinate 19,900,434, forward strand.
CATTTTATGCTAGAATATAAAGTTTGAAACAACTGTTTGTCGATAAATCACATAAATGACCCAATGATACGTATATGATGTAACCATTATAATCACAAAGTTTTCTGTCTTTGTCAGCATTCCTTCTAGATTCTTCTGTCGGGGGATGTAGAGACATGCTCCCCAAGCTCACATCCTCCCCCAACACTGCCACGTCAAAGTGTGAATTCTTTTTCAGGCTGCGGGTGTGGTGCACAAATGGCTATATACATTTCAGAGTGACTTTTATAATTTTACTGAACTTAATATTTTTCTGAATTTTATAATGTTGTGGTGATCAGTCTTTTGCACCTTTTGTTTTGTTAAGCCTGTTGGTCTGAGCTCTTTTGCATATTTGCACTTTTTCCTTTTTGTGTTTTTTTGATTTGTGTTTTGCTCCTTTTGTTTTGTTAAGTCTTTCTTTCTTTTTTTTTCTCTTTCTTTCTTTCTTTTTTCTTTCTTTTCTTTCTTTCTTTCTTTCTTTCTTTCTTTTTTCTCTTTCTCTCTTTCTTTCTTCTTTCTTTCTTTTCTTTCTTTCTTTCTTTCTTTCTATGCATCAAATGTGCATCAAATGAGCTCCATAAAAATGCATTAAAAATAACAAATTGCTGTAAAATGTTTTTTTTTTTTTATTATTAGGTAAATTTCGAAATGTCTAATAAGCACAAAATCATGTGTTTTGTGCACTGACCACCTGTGTGTGGTATGTGTTGCCCAAACATGTGGCTCTGCTGTAAATGGCAATCTGTTGTTTACCGGAGAGTCTCTTTAAACATCTCAGTTCTCTCAAGACTTGAATGTGGCAAATGTCTTACTTGCTACAGTGGCACAACACTCAAACTTTGGTTCTGTTTAAAAATGTTTTAAGAATATATCCATATATGTTCGCTGAACCTCAGAAAATCTGCACAAAGCAGTCATTGAGTTATGGGCTGAGCTGGGGGCTGTGCCACGCATGTATGATGTAAGATGTGAGCAAAGTTACTTCTTAAACGCTGATGTAACTTAGTGCAGCATTGCATGTGTCTTTGATTTCTTATCGAAGAAGTGAGAAAAAGAGAATTTTGTGAAAAAAAAAAAACAATTTACACTGGTTTAGTTGGTTTGGTTTTATAAAAGGTTTATGTGCAAAACAAATTCATTTATTTATACCTGAATTCACACAAATCATAAATCGCAAATGGAATTGTGTTGTTTTACCACTGCAGAAATCAGAAGTTTCCATTATATACTGTAGTTGGTCTGATCTGCAACCCCTAGGAGTTTTGTTTTGTTTTAAAAGGCAAAAGTCCTTTTTTTTGCAAGACAAAATTACCATCTTTTAGGGTGGTTGCAGTAATCAGACAAGTTTTTATAGCACCGTAACATGCATGTCATTGGAAAGTAAAAGCAAAGAAGTAGGCAAACCTCCCCAACAAGTATGACAGTCCATTTGCACATTAAGTCATAAATATTAAGTATGATTTAGGCTCTGTCGTGACTAAAGGGAGAAAGACTAAATTCTTTGCTCAGGCTGATGAGGCATGATGATTGACTGTGACCTTAGTCACTTTTACTAATTGAAAGCATGATGATTAGTTCTTAAGGTTTTAATCCCAAAATCTGACTTGGTATGTTTAAGGTTTTGAGGTAATAATTCAGATAACCTTTCTCTTGAATTGGGAACAAAAAGTAGCTTAACTCAAAACTTATTTTCAGCCTGCACCATATTGACCGACCACTAGATGGCGATCAAAGAAAGCAGTTGTATCATACAAGCGATGGCTTTCCTAAATTCAGGGGTATTTCTCTCATTAAACAAAATGTTTGTTTATAATCCTTTTAAAATCAGCACCTTTCCGACTCCAGATTCATGACATCTATCTTATGAGTGATCATGTATGTATGTATAACAGACAAATATAGGAGTTTGGGGATATCTGAGCAGCTGGATGCTGTGACCAACAGCTGATCAGAGAATTGGTGTCCACTTTATTTTCACAGGGCCTGAAATGTCAGGGGATGCAATTACCCTGCTGCAACCTAAGCAAGCGTGCCCACACACACACACACACACACACACACACACACACACACACACACACACACACACACACACACACACACACACACACACACACACACACACACACTTACAAACACTAGGGATCACAAAAGTTTGCTTGTATGATTTATCAATGACAGTCTTACTTAATTAAACTTTCAAATGCTTTCCAAGGCTTCCCAATATTTCATTTTCCCCTGTGTCTCTCAAATAACTCATAAATAAAGCTATATATTTTTGCAGCTGTGTTTTAGTTTTTAGTCTTATGGTTCTTTGCTGCCACTATTTAATGAAATATGTCCTACTATTTATTTGAAAGCACAACTTAATTAAACACTTTTATTATTATTATTATTATTATTATTATTATTATTATTAGTCTTTTCACAAGTACGTTTAAATGGCTTTTAATGTAAAAACAACAATTTGTGAACAAGCTAAAATGAAAAAAAAAGCAGAGAATCAACGTCTGAAATTATCGTATACAAGAACCATACATATGAGTATTACATGAAAAGTCTTAGTTTAAATAAAATTGAATAAGGATTCTTTGAAAAATCCGCTGATCCACCAAATTCTCCTTTAAACTGCAAATTGCGTGTGGTTTCATCTTTGACAAGTAGCCTAATGTAATGTACAAATAAATGCTAAATACATTAAAATATAACAAATGTTGTATTTCAAGCTCAACAGTGAAAAATAATTTGTCCCTATCCTTTATTATATACTGGACAGTAGGGAGCACAATAAGACAGAGCAGCATTTGGCCCCGCCCATAATGCATCAGCCCCGCCCATAAGCAAGAGGCAGCACTAGTGCTGTCTCACTCAGATAAGCACGAGCGCAGGTACAGCATTCATTTGACAACACAGAAAACCCGCCTGGAGCCGAGCAAACAGACAGCTTGCTCTTTGAGTTTAGACACTTTTTATTGCTTCTAAACATGCTTGTCGTGTCTGCCAGTGCGAGTGCCCTTTAATTCGGTCTCATGTTCTTTTAATATCCTTTGGTTGAGTTGCTGTGTCAGTTGTTAGCTACCTGTCCCGTTAGGTGTGGAAGGAAGGAAGGAACGCACACAGGAAACGTTCCTTCCAAGTTCACTTAAACAGCTACAGGGCAAACGCGTCTAGATAAGGTAAGAAAACTTGTTAACTTGTCTTTATTTGTTCCTTTCTTTAATTTTGTCACCTGCTCCTTTTGTAAATTGTTTGTTTAATCGATGACCAGATGGTGAATGAACAGTTTAAATGTTAATGTATGATATTATGTTAATATAAGGCTAATAATTTAAGTAATATTAAAAGGCAGTCAATTTATTGCAAGGACGCAGAGGGTTTTCTAATGTTGACAGGGTGCGGTAAGGGGCTTTAAAATCCCCAGCAAGTGAAACAAAAAGTTTGAGGGGGTTTCATGCGTTCAAACATTGCAGTCAATATAAAAGATTACAAGTTCAGTAAGAGCTCTTTCATAACACAAATCGCATTGTAACCATAGCAACAATGGCGTCGTCTCACTTTTCGTTAGGATTATTATCATCAGACTTTTAGTCTTTTTAGCAAAGATTTACACATTACAAGTATGTCACAAAAAGGTGAGGGATTTTATTTGAATGCTTTTAAGATTAGCTTTTACGTTTAGCCAACTGTGCAAGGAACGCCAAAAGACATTTTGCTTAGCTCGAACATGTAATCTCCATATTCACAATAAATTAAGCAGTTAGCATCTCCTCAGATTTGAGTAGAAGATTTCAAGAAACCAGAATATTGGCTTACTCTGGTTTTGGCAGCCTGGTTAATTATTTTACACGACACCAAGTTAGTCATATTCTGACTAACACTTGAGTCAGTCATTAATAGAAATGTTGTTGCAGGTCCAATAAAGGATGTTGATCCAGGAAAATGTTTTAATTGGGTAAATCACTTTAAGCACTTTAGATTATATAATCAGTACAATCATAACCTACATAACTGGTTGTTGGGCCAGATTTGTCATCATTTACTCACCCTCACGTAGTTCCTAACCTGTAAAAGTTTCTTCTATTGAACACAAAAGGTTTTTTAAAGATTGTTGGTAACCAAAATGTTGACGGTATCAATTGATTGCCATAGTATGGAAAAACAACAATGGAAGTCAATAGCTAATTCAACTTGAATGGTTACCAACATTTTTCAAAATATCTTCTTTTGTGTTCAACAAAACCCATACAGGTTTGCAAAAACTTGAGAGTGAGTAAAAGATGTCAGAATTTTCATTTTTTTTGGGCGAACTTTCCCTTTAAGTCACATTTTTTAATGTTTTCAAATATTTTCCCATTTGTTTGACACATTAGAAACAAAACCAGACCAAAAGTTAAAAATTAACCCATTGCTGACTGTTGCATGTTGTGAAACACACTCATACTGGCTTTCATCTGCACTGAAGAATAAAGATCTGTTAGCTGAGTAACAAGAATCACTGTTGCCGATCTCTAAAGAGCAGTCTTCATTTATCTAGCATGGCGGGTGTAATGTTGAATTATCCCTCCTTATCGTAAGTGAGCCGGGTGATGCTGTGAGATGACCTATTATTATTGTCAGTCCTGTGGGAGCTGAGCCATGTGCTGTCTTTGATTAGTTCACACCCCCCTCCCACATGTCAAGGAATAATGGACGAGACTCTGAGACTCAAAGCACAGCGTTGCATCATTAGTGAACCAAATGATGTCTACCCATGAAGCCCTCATCTGATGTGGTCCGCTTAATACTTGGGGATCTTTAATCTTCTTTGCGTTTGACGTTGGGTGATTTTTAACTTAGTACTTAAAGCAGAAATCTGTGGTTATTTGATCAGTAAGGATTTCTTTACTAAATAGAAGCTATTTAAATGAATTGTAAGAATCCTTTTTGGCTATGGCATGTTTGACTAGGTTGCAAAATGTAGCTAATTTTGGAGCACAGGTTGAGGGCAAAGCAGAGATGTACTGTAGTGTTTGATGATGAAGTACTGGCTTGTATCATATCATCAGTCAGTAAAAAAAATGAGGCTTTCTGCTGCGCATCTATTCATAGTTTTCACATGATGTTACACCCTCATAGGAACGCCTACTTGGAGGGCAAAACAAGGCTTTCTTCTACTGCCCGCCAGTTATTTTTTTACCAGGTTTGTACTATGTACTACTGTACTAGGACCTGATATTAAAAGACTAATTTCAGTATGCACCTTATTAATGATGCATGCCATTTACAGCAAGTAGATGTGCCAAGAATATGAACCCAACGCATTAAATTAAATGTTAAACATTTTCCCATAGAAGACCATTAGAAATAAACTGCTCGACATGCGATTTAGCTTGTTGCATTCATACAGTATAGAATTCATCAGTCGGGTTCCAGAAGTAAAAATTCCATCCATTTTCTCAATAGGGATGTTGATTTTTAACATTACCTTGTAAATTGTTAGAGATAGACATGCTGATTTAAAAAAATCATGTTTAACAGCTAAATTCAAGGTGAAAAAGTACATTATCCATGATAATGTGAAGAAAATTCCACCAATCAGAGAGCTCGGCAGGGAACACTGCTCCCATGAAGCACTTTTTTAATGTTGCGATTTACCTTGTAGCTGGTTGGTTTGGTTCATGGCTTATAATGCTTTAGCAAGACCTTTTTAAAATCCCTAAAGGGAAAAATTAATTGGGAAAAAATACTCCCAGAAGTGACGTCACAGAAAAGTGGACTCTGGCCACATCTGTTTGGTTGTACATAGCACACGGTGAATCATCAATAAAGTGTACACTGAAACCTCGCCCTCATCTCGACATCCAATCAACACCTAATGCATACAGCCGTTTCTTTTTTTTTTCACTTTTGATAATCCATTACACTCAGATGTACATCATAATATAAAATATATATACAGTGGTGGCCAAAATGATTAGAACACACACCAGCTAAAATGGTTTTAAGTCAGTTGTTTGTTTATTTTTGTTTAGTTTGATGGTTGTTAACGCAAGTTTAAATTTCCAAACATTCATTTAGTCATTCGTTTTAATAATCCAGTGAAATTTTTGTTTGACAACAGCCAGTGATCCACACAAAGATCTGATCTTATCATCATCCAGTCTATCTGGAATAACATGAAGAAACAGAACAAACTGAGACGGACTAAATCCAGAAAAGCTGTGCCAACGTCTCCAAGATGCTTCAAGAAACCTACATGCAAAGCTACAGTACTGTTAAAAGTTTTATGTACTTGTGTAAAAATGCTGTAAAATAAGGATGCTGTCAAAAATAATGTCATAAATAGAGTTTCTTTATCAAATAACTTCTATTAACCAAATTAAATCAACGTTTGGCATGACCATCCTTTGTGTTTAAAGCAGCTTTTTGCCCTTGGTGAACTTGCGCATAGTTTTTCAGGTATCTTTGCAGGTAGGTCTCTTTTAGCATCTTGGAGACATCGCCACAGTTCTTCTGGATTTAATCTGTCTCAGTTTGTTCTGTTTCTTTAGTGATTCCAGACAGACTGGATGATGATGAAATCGGATATCTATGTGGATTACTGGCTATTGCACACTTCTTGTGCAAACAAAAATCTCACTGGATTATTACAATTAATGGCATAATGAGTGTTTGGAAATGTAAAAAGATATTTCCTACTGATACACTACAGCAAAAGATAGAAATAACTGACTTAAAACCATTTTAGCTGGTGAAAATACTAGTGTTCTTATAATTTTGTCCACCACTATATATATATATATATATATGTCAATATTTATCACTACATCAATGTTATCTGAACATTTTTCGTGTTAATTCCTGCTGTTTTGTTTGTTATTAAAATACTGCAGTGGGTGCTGTATATGGATCACAAGTGCCCAGAACTTGCAGTTTGTTCACATATTGTTGTTCTTCAGTTGAGAGGTGATGAAAATATTTGTGACCTAGAACACAGGTAAAATTGACAGGTCTGTGTGGTAGTTCAATGGCTGTTTTGCCCTCAAGGTCTCTGCACCAGTCATGTGACTGAAACTATGAACTGATCATCTATTGAATGTGGATCATTCAAACAGATGGCTCCTGTGCTTACTGCCTCTGAGATTTCAGGTGGAAAAGGAAGGGTTAAGGCTTTGATGGCCTTCGTTTCGGCCAGAACAATGTTCCCTCTGTGTCTGCATGCCTCGGATGCCTTTGTAAGGTGCTGGTTTTCCAGGGAAATGTTTCAGCACCTACTGTATGAGTAAAGTTTGATCCAGAATTACTTTCTTCTCACCAGTCCACTGGACTTCATCCCCAGGGGTTGCTGCAAACTACTCCATTAAGCCATTCTTTTGCTTTCGGCATTAGCATTCAGGAGGGCAGCAGGTTCAGCTGGATGGAGAACGTGCCAAGCTCAGCATCCCTCTGTTTGGAGTGAGTGGAGCCATCTGAGCACAGTATGTTTATCCTGGTTTGTTGTTCGTTTTGCTCTGTCCCTGGTGTGTAGGAGGTGTTTAGTTTTTCATTTTGTCTCACTCTTTTAAGATCTTTTTATCCCAAAAATAATTTTTAAGGCAAAGTTTTTCCATATAAGTTTGTCCACTGATTTTGGATTTTATTTGGATTTAATTTGCATTGAGGATTGCTTTGGATACATATCCTGAAACTATCCTGTTTGAGTTCTAACATTAAGGCTTTGCTCATATTGCAACTAATTTTATTTGTTTTGTAAAACAAATAAGTGTAATTAATTCTGAACATATTGGAACCCATTTTCAAATATCTGGATTTTTGGATTGGATTGATTTTTGGATGGACTGTTTTGGCCAATATACCAAAAAACATGCCAGATTTTTCCTGCCTGTCTGAACAAAGCCTTAAAAGGCTCTCAAAACACAACTGGAAAAGCTTGGCAAAGGAGTAAATTCTAACCAAAGATGGTCGATTGCAGGCAGTCAGTTAGATGGCCAAGGAGGAATGATTAAATAAAGAACACCACTGAGCGGTGTGATGTCTTTAGCTCCATTACTCTCCTGAATAAATGATGGGGCATTAAATTAACCACATTCGATCTTTCAAAAATGGCGCTGTTCCACATTAGCACAATGATGTGTGGGGTGAGGTTGGGTGCCCAGTCATCTTTGATCTTTCAGCTCGGAATTAAAACTATATTGTCACTGATGTGCATAGATAATCTTAGATAGATAGTCAGAGATTGAGAGAGATTATTTTGTTTAAACATAACTGTTATATGCACTTTATTGCAAAGTTCCAAAACCTGAGGTGAAAAATGTTGATTATAAATTAAACCGTTATATATTTCATTCAGTACTGAAAAAAACTTTTTGAAAGAAGTGTCTAATGCTCACCAAGGCTGCATTAATTTGCTAAAAAATAGAATAACAACCATAATATTATATAAAATACCTGTTTTATATTTGTATGCAGTTTATTTCTGTGATGTCAAAGCTGAATTTTAAGCAGCCATTACTCCAGTCTTGTCAAATGATCCTTCAGAAATCATCTAATGCTGATTTGGTGCTCCGGAAACAATGTTGAAAAAAATTGTGCTGCTGGAAACTGTGATATTTCACGATTCTTTTGAATAGAAAGTTCAAAAGATCAGCATTTGTTTGAAACGCAAATCTTAAGGAAACATTATAAATGCCTATATTTATTTATTTTGTGTTATTTGTGTGTGTATACATTTTAATGCTTATTAGAGAATCACTCCAATAGCTTAGCAAAATGGTAACGTAACTTAAAATCAATTGCAAATGTTGTGGTTGCTGATGAGGTCACATGACTAGGATGGCATCAGCTGTCTATGTACGCAGTAGGCATCTAGGCAGCTCACTAGGTTTTGTAACTGAGCTAATCTGGATCATAATTAACTTGGAATTAGATTGTAATATTTCAAAATGTGTGGAGAGCTTCCCATATGTTAAAATTAACTTGATATGGTAATAATAAACTGTAATATTGCAATCTCAAAAATCTTTGAGCAAATTTCTTTTTGGTTATTGTTGTAAAAAATTTTGTGTATTGCAGGTCAGTTATGATTTTGGCTTTTGTTCCTCTACTGTCTCACTTTTTTTCCCAGATGGCACCACCTTCTGCTTTTAATTAGTGCCAGAGAGTAACTAAAATATCCTGAGTCCACAGACACAGCCCAGCTCTCATCTGTGGCATTTTAAATCATAGACTGTCTCCAGTCAGAGAGGAAGGAGGCGTCTGTAACACTATATTGCTAGCCTTATAATTACACTGATGGGCATTTAGCATTGTAAAACGAAGGTGGTTGTTCTGTGAAAAGTGCTTTGTGCCATTTGTCACAACTGCTAAAATAATGCCTACTTTTAATTGGTTCCAGTTTATGGTGCTGAATTTTGCTTTCTGAAACTAGCTGTCATATAAATTAGTCTTATTCACAATTAGCAACTAATTGCCTGTTGATTTTTTTTTAAATTATTTTTTATTATGACATTTTAATTAGAGCCATTGTATAATTTCCTTACATTGTCCTGACAGTGAGTGTTTCTTCCAAAAAGACATCAAGTTGAAAAATGACAGCATGTAACGCCCGTGTTCAAGGCTACAGTAGCTTGTATGATAGAGGAAAGGAACTCTATTTAAAATCAATCAGAACAAGGTCTTCCTTTAGATGCTTGTGGCTCAGCGTTCTGCTGACTGGGTTTTCCAGTGAAGATGCCCTCTCCTTGGTCTGCAAAAACTTGTTTGCTTGATCTCTCCACCTAAGAAGACAGAGCCCTCAGTGAGTGAAAAATGAATAAGGAAACTCATTGGACATTTGACCCAGTTCATACCCTCACCGATCATGAGCAGTTTATCATGATTATGATAGCTGTCATGGCATAGCAGTCTAGAAGTCATTTAGTAGTAGGAAATGAAGGACTTGCTTATTTGTTTTTGATTGCCACGTGTCCCTAAACCAGCCTTGTAACTGATTTACATGGCAGAGAGTGATTAAAAAAAAAAAAAAAACGCTTTACAATTTTCTACTTTTAAAGTCTTCTGTTTAATCTCTTATAGAAACAAGTGGGAATGGCATACAATGAATGAGGTACGGTCAGCCATTATTGCAAAATAAACCCTGTCAGGGTGATCATAACCCAGAAGAAAAGAAGAAATAATTTATTTTCTTATTTGCTTATCTTATTTCTACTTCATTACAACAGTCCATCAGCTTAGCAACTAAAACAAAATAGAAATTGCGGACTGATATTTGAAAGTAGCATGGGTATGTTGTCAAACGACAGTGGTGCAATTTACAATTTAACGGTAGTTATAAGAAATATTTGACACTCTGTGCTGCGTTTGACCAATTGAAATAAAGTATTCTAAAGAACTGTGTAATAAATCTAATTTACAGGGTTTTTTTTTCTTCAAAAATCCCTTTATTGTGCAAAGATGAACGATTAATAATGCAGTCCATTTTTACCTGCACTAACATTTTGCATAATAAATTATGATGTAAGAAATAAAGCATTTGAATCAAAACGTGCCATAGTTTGATTCATACCTCTATTTAATGGCCCTCACAAAAGATGTTGAATCTGGCCACATGACATTATGACTTACGGTAAGAGAGGTCTATTGTTTTCTTGACAGTATGTAGAATTGTGGCCTCTCCTCTCTCTCCATACAATTTGATTGTGGTGACATTTTTGCTCTGTGCCAGTGTAGATTGCAATCCCCATGCATTCTCTTCAGGTCCATTTCATATCTGAAGTGAGGTAATGACTTTTAAAAAAGGACTTGGGCATTTATGTCATTTGTGTCACTTATTGGCCCAGAGCTTCACAAACAACATATTCTGCTGTCACATAAACATTTTCCATTGCAATATTTGTGTCATGAGCTGCCTTATGAAGGTAAGAAAACACTGCATAAATACGCAGTCATAATGTTGCTATGTCGGCATTTTGGACCCTCTGAAATAACAGATTTCCACATCAGCATTTTGTCATTCTCATTAGCATTCTGAGTGGGCTGTGCTCTGTGAAGTTGATGTATCTTTTTTCATTCTAGAATCCTTGGGCGAAATGGATCGATGTCTGAAATCAATCAAACATGGAGCTTTTGTCAAAATTCTGTCACCAAGAGTAAGCCTAATTGCACTTGAGCTGTTTTTCCATAAATAATATAGCATCCAAGCATATTTTAAAAAAGCTCTTGTGGTCAGTGTACATAACTTTGTCAGATCTACTTTTGACAGTAGGTACTTCTCAGTGTTTTGATTACTGATCAACCAATACATAATTTTTAATGTGTAATGGCAATACGGACATATAGAAAGTAGAGTAAAAACTGAATGTCAGGTCAGTTTATCCTGATCAAAATATCAGTCTTTCATTAGTTGTAATATATTTTTGCCCACACTGGGCGCCAGATATGCTGGTTGTTTAATTGTTTTATGGTTTAAAATGGTTTAACTGGTTACACAGGTTACATGTCCTGCAGATGTCCTTGATTCATCTTTCTTTTTTGATTTCTTGAAGTTGCATTTCAGTTTAGACAGTTTGCAAGAATGTTTAGCATCCGTGGTGTGAAAATAATCGCTGGCGGAGTGAATGAGGCTTGAGAGAGTTGTGAGTGAGGGAGATCGCAGCCATATCCAGCTATTATAAGCGTCTTTGGACTTGTCATTTCAACGTAATTTGACACTTTAGAAAGTTAATAAAGTGGGAAGTTGCAGTTTAGGGTTAGCAATATCTTTATCTTATCTTATATTTATTTCTTATTTATTTTTCCATTTTTATTTGTTTTCACAGCAATATTTGGCATCGCCGGCACTTAAAAAAAAAAACATATTGGGTAAGGAAAATGCAAAAAAACAACATATTATCTGTCAGAAACATTATCAATGCTATCAAAAACATTAGCATATAACAATAGTACACAGATCTGTTTGAACAAGTAGGTTACAGAATGAAATTAAAAATGCAAACACTAACCATGAAGAAGTCTATGCCATTTCATTCAGTATGGTAGTTACATTTTCACAAAATCATGCTAAAAACATTCATACTAGACAAAGTTATCATCTATATAGCAATGGTTGATAATGAAAACTATAACAGTAATATGTACTTTTTCGTGAATAATAAACTAAAATTATCCACCCTTGGTTTAGTGTATATAATGAGTTATTATTAGTGTATATTATGAGGGGTTATTACAGCACAAATCTTAACCCCACCCCAGACCTCACTAATTTTCAAACTGCTATGGTCTTGGTATGTGTTTGGAGGTTTTACTATACTGGATGAATTCCAAGCTCTTCCAGGAAGTTTTATATACTAGTCATTGAGAACTAGGGTTGTTATAAAACTTGAAGTAGAATAATACTTTTTGATAGAAGTAGCATGCGTTGCACAACCACAAACGTTTTTCATTGTACAAAAAGAGCTAATGCATCCTTTTCGGTTTGCTTAATAGGCAAAAAGTTTCTCCAACAATATTCTAAGAAACAACCTCCAACACCCCAAAATTTATTTCACCACCAACCGCAGCATGTCCACTGGTCTTCCGCCACTCAGACTCTGTCTGTGTTTATTTAGGTGGAAGAGGTCAAGTCCGAACTGTTTGTGGTCTTTGTAAATTCCAGCCTGAAGTGTTTTAAAAATCTATGAGGTTACATTCACTCCCTAGTTGTAAGGGAGTATTTTTCTACTCAGGCTTTGTGCAAGGTATTTGGCGGTTTTGAGCAAACAGATGGTCACTGGAATATCTTTTAGTAGTTATAGAGAGAGTGAGTAGGGGGGGGCGCTGACACAGCATTGGAACGCTTCCATTTAGGAGGGAGTCAGACATAAACAACCTGCTAATATGAGTCAGGTCATGGCAGGGCCTGTTCATCTTCATCATCACCACCCCTCTGTGTAGTACATTGTCCATGGTGCATCGTCTAGTTAATGAGGTTTAGTATTAAAATAAAAACATGATTTAGACTGATTAGATACATGATTTTGACTAGGTAAATGCCAGCTTGGCTGTAAAATTTTATGTTTTATGGTCTTTATGCTGAATCCTCATGCTAATAAATATTATTTTCTCTTGTAATTAACAGTGCAAATGGTGTTGTGGTTATTATACAAAATATTTCATGGATATTATACAAAATATTCTTTAAGGAGTAGTTTGTTCCAGTTCAGATGAATGGAATAACAGATGCTTAAAGGGAATATTTTACCTGATACAAGTGAAGACAAGCTTAAGAAAGCAATTTGTCTCCTCCTTTTGAAAAATGCAGCATCTTTGTCCTGTAAATCGATCAACTTTGACATCTTACCACTGAATAAAAACAAAATGTCTGCAACCTTTCCCTAAGGCAAAGAGGCAATTTTTATCATTTTCTGCAATTGTCTCTTCACTTTTCAAGGACCGATGGTGGTCATTTGTAGCGGATCAGTTTGAGGAGCCCTTGATTGCCTGAGGTTACTTTGACCTGAGTATGTAGTAAACATGTTTAAGATGCTAATAGTATTAGATAGTATAGATTGACTCGCAGAGGCCTTATGGGCCTTATATTCTCAGGGCTCCAAACAAAAAAATCGAGTAAGGAGCCACTGGCTCCTATAAGAAAAAAACTTAGGAGCCAAATAATTTTTTTAGGTGCCACAGAATAAACGTGTTTTATTTATTTTATGATTATTATTTATTTATTTATTTACATTTTAAAATTTCAATCATACTGTCATGTGTTTATGTCTCATCTTTTCTTGACTTTATCAGCATTTTAATCCATCTTGTAGATGACCTGGGAACAAAGGTTCACTTAAAGTGGGAACTAAATGTCTTTTCCAGCTTGAATTCTACAGTCACAAAGAATTGTTCATTACGAATCTGTACTAGTATCATGGAGCATAAGCATCACTTGGCCACTGAGTGTAGCTTGTGCTCCTCCTACATGAGACATTTCAGTAAGTTGTACTGTAGGCTCTCTTATAAAATAGCCTACCTTTTGATGTTAATTCATGTTCACTATGTACTATATTAGTAAAGAGAGAAAGATTAAATGGGTTCACTTGCCCTTGAACTGAGGCGCTAAAGCGACCGCGCCTGCCCCATTAAGGAGCGCCAAAACTGTATGGTTTGAATTTCTTTATGAATTCGGAATAATTTTAAAGCTGGTACTTTTTATTAAAAAGTTACAAAGCGCAGAGCATTTTTCCGATTACTGGACGGCAGTTGCAGTTCAAATAATGAAGTTCACGCATTAAAAGAACACAGACCAAGATCTTGTTTAGAAGAAGCCATATTAGTAATTATTATAAATGAGAATTGTTAACGATATTGCTTATATCCACACAGCTGACAGCTTTACCTGTTCTAGTTTGTTCAAGTTGTGCATGAAATAGACGCTGTATTTTCTGCACTTTCCCTTCTTACGTCTCCGTCATTTCTCTCTCGCTGCACAGCGGAGCTGCGTTTATCAGACTGTGTGCGTCAGCACTGATGTGCGGCAGAGAAGAGGACTGTTTGAAACTTTATTTTTCGACTAAAACTTTAATGCGCATCGTCTCAGTTTTATACGTGAACATAACAAAAGATTTGATCGCAAAACAATTAGGAAAAAAGGCATTACGTTCAAAGTTATAACATGTAAATATATACCCAGATAGCAATAACACTTGGGCTGATTCTGGCTGAAATGCGTCTTTGTCGGTTCAGTCTCGGCATCGGTGAGAAGATAATGGGCCAGAGCCGCGCCGACTCTACAAAACACTTCTGGCTGACAGACGGCTTTTTCTCTATGGGCCGATTGTGTGTATTAACCTTCGGCCCGAGTTCGTTTTATTACAGACGGGGCGCTGCTAGAATGAAGCAAATCATCCGCCTGAGCAAACTTTTTTAGGGTTAAATCCTGAGGAGCTTTCGGCGGGTAGTCGCCAGTGGCGACCTCAGCAAAAACGTCACTCGCAAATTAATATTTATGGTCGCAAATGCGACTGTTTTAGTTGCAGTTTGGAGCCCTGTTCTGCCAATAAGTGTGGTCAATTTTAGCATTTTTCAACGAAATCCAGTTATTTAAAAAGGAATTCACCTACTGAAGATGGGAATTTCACATGAGGGCAAAGAATCCCAAGCAGATTTCACAACAGGTTCAAGTTAGTCACACAGATTTGCCACACTGACCAACAATTTGGTGATTTTTTTGTGAGTATTTTGTATTTGTTTGTAATTTTAAGTGTTAACATTTATTGTGATTTTGTGTGGTTCAGAGGATTTTTATTTTCTTTTTTTTGCCATAGGAGGTTCCTTTTTTAACTCAACCTTTCTCTTCTACACTAATCTGAGATGCAAACTGCTGAACCGTTTCCCTTAATGGAGGCTGTTTGTCACCATTTTGTGGCAATAGGAAATGAAGCAGCAGAAAAAGAGAATATTGTTCCTAAACTCTCACCCATGTCAGACCCCTAAAAATATGGTTCAACAGTCAACTAGACATAAAACTCCCTCTACATCTGAGAGAGTTTCACATTGATTGACAGAAACTGTTTTTTAACCTTACTGGAAGACTTTTAATTTTCATGCAGGTGTGAGACTCATTTTGTGAGGGTATATTCTAAATCCATGCATAATTCCACTGAAAATTTATAAAAGTGATTTTTCTTCTCAGGTGCTTAGCCATGTTGATCTATTCCCTTTCAACTGATAATTAAATGAACTGGTGACCCAGCAAAAAGTTGTTCTAATTAAAGGGACTGTAGAGTTTTCTATTGCAATGTGACTTGACTGTGGTCTTGTGTAATAGCATGTTTTCCGTTTCTGAGAGTTCTGTTGAGATAAGGAACAGCTGACGGCTGCATTTCATCACTAATTCATAACAACAATGACTAATCCTAATTATTTTAACCTCCTGCTTGTGTTTATTTATTGTGCCATTTAATGTTTGGTTATTAATGAATAAATACGTACTGTAATGATTTATTCTTCTTTACATAGATGTTCCTGGCATGCAAACATTAAAAATGTAAAAAGTTGGTGTAAGAAGTCTTTCAGCCATGTCTGGCATGGCCAGATCAAATTAACACATAATTAAGCCACCTGGTCTATAGATTACCATTCCCCTCCTAGATCTGCCACACGCACAGCAGTAAATACAGACGATGCTTAATTATTCAGCAGTTCTCCAAAATGGATTCTCTTCTCTTCATGGGAGTGCAAGAATAATTGCTTTCTTTGCAATTAACAAACCCTGACAGCTAATTTACAGAAACACAAGCTCATTGAAACTCGTTTTGGTGATGTAAGAAGCCATTTATGTCTTATAACACGCCCTTGAAAAAGCATATTTTAGTCTGGCTTGTAAAAAAGTTTTTCATATTTAAGTCCAACAACATGGATTGTTTTTGCTAAAGCAGATTATCTGATGTTGGTACAACAATGGAGCCTTCACAGATTCATCACTGTTGAAATTGATTCAGCTAATCTATAGAAGAGTCTATCCTGATATTTTTTATGAGCCTTTGGGTTGTTTTTGAAGTGGGCATTCACGAGACCTTGGTGACGTAAACTTACCCCCCTTTCTTTGTTGGCTTCTCTAAATGCCAGCTATGCTTCTCACCAGCGCAGTGCACATGAAAGGCTGCTGGTGGTCTCTATTCTCTCCCTGATGTCCCTGATTACTCTGCAATGATTCATTTAGCAGATAAGCAAAGGAGGTATTCAGAGATATGATGTGCCATGCTTATAAATACGGGAGCCCTCATGAGAGGCAGACTAGAGATGAATTTGGATAATTTTCTTGTGTACTTTTTCAACAACTTGTTTTCTTGAACTTTATTTCTATCTAGATTTGCCTATGTCCTATTTTTGCAAGTTTTCATTTAACTTTCTGGAAGTGTACCGCTCCAGTGATTGGGGTTGGTAGGATTTTTAAGTCTCATCAAGGCTGTATTTATTTGATTAAAAATACGTCAAAACAGTAATAATGTGAAATATTATTACAAAATAACTGTTTTCTTTTTTAGTAAATTTTGAAATGTAATTTATTCCTATAATGCAAAATCCATAAATAGAGTAATTTTCTGCCATTACTCTAGTTTTTAGTATCACATGATGTTTTAGAAATCATGCTAATATGCTGATTTGCTTCTTAAGGAACATTTCTTGTTATTATAAATGTTGAAAACAGGATTCTTTGATGAATAGAAAACTCTTCATTGTCACTCTTGATTAGTTTAATGCAGCCTTGCTGAATAAAATTTTTAATTTGTTTCTAACTTTTTAAATGCTCGTATAAACAATTTCTTAAACATAAAACTTTTAAAGCAGATTTGTAGCAGAAATCCAACAGTGGACAACATTGAAAGCTCTTCTCAGTCAGCTTTTTTTTTCACAGTGCTTGGATTTGTGCAAATGAAAAGCTGTCTCGTTAGATGACAGTGTTTTGGCTGATGCCAGTGCCACCCTGGCTTCCCTGATAAGGGTTCCAGAGGCTTAGTCCCTCACTCACAGAGACTGATAAGCAGGGGAAAATCTCTGAGCTGAGGCTGCAAGAAGGTGAATCTCTTGGGCAATTCAGCGATGATTACTACAGGCACAGTGCCGATCTGGTGACTGGCACACACGAGAACGGTTGAGGGTCCACAACTGTTACGCTGGCAGTTTTCAGGTGTTCATGGGATCCACAGACAGAAAGACGTCTCTTGTGTCCACCCAGGCTGCATTTAAAAAAAAAAAAAAAAATCTAAAACATAGTAAAAACTAATGTTGTGAATTGATTATATTTTCAAATACTGTTTTAAATTTTAATGTTTTTAAAACGTTATATTCCTTTAATGGAAAAGCTGAACTTTCAGCCATTATTCTAGTTTTCAGTATCACACAATCCTTCAGAAGTCATTCTAATAATTGCTGCTCAAGAAACATTAATTATTATCAGTGATGAAAACAGATATGCCGCTTACTTTTGTGAAAACCATCATAAATGTTTTTTTTTTTTTTTTGGATTCTTTGATGAATAGAAAGTTAAAAAGAACATCATCTATTTGGAATAGAAATCTTTTGTAACAGTATAAACGTCTTTATATCTTTTTAATGCACTCTTGCTGAATAAAATTATAAATTTCTTTAAATAAACATTAAACAAACTTACTGGCACCAAACCTTTGAACAGTAGATTCAACATTGATGACCACAGTTTGAGCATAAAATGTAAAAATTGAATGGACAGTTTTAGGAATTATGGATCTTCTATATTTAGAGGATCTGGAATGGCATTGAGCAGTGACATTGTTGGAAATTGACTCGTTTCTCCACTGCTCCCCTCATAAGATTTATGGATGTGTCAGCCGTTTAAAGTGTCACATGGGGCTAATGCTAATCTGCTGTTTGTTTTATGCAGTGCTCTGTGTGTGTCTTTCTACAGGGTCTTTGGGGATCAGTGGGATGATAGTGAGGTGGGTTGGAGTCTGGATTGAAGGAGCATGGTGAAGCACCAACCATTACAGGTCTATGAGAGACAGTTGTGTTTGTCATGTCTAACCGGGATCTACGGATGCCGCTGGAAACGCTATCAGCGGTCACATGATGACACCACCAAGGTGAGTTATCCCGTCGCCAAACCATCTGGCTGTGATGTGAAGACTTTATTACAGCTCAGATTCCACAGCTAATGTTTTAGATGTCACAAATATGAGTGTTTATGTGAACAGTTTTGATTCAGTGAAGTGTTTTGGGAGAGATTTCCGTGAACAGTATTTAAGGCAGGTTCACACTGCCCCAACAAAATGCAATGTTTTAAACAAGCAAACGTTGGCTTTTTTTTTGGGATTCAGAGTCATTTCATAATGGTCCGACTGATTCAAAACCAATAAAGAGTCATTTTAACTCATTCATTTAAGGGAACTGACTCATAAGAGTCTGAATCATATAAGTGATTCCTTTGTGAATCAGACTATACTGATCCAGCAGGTTTGTTGTTGTGTTGAGTCCTTTAGAAAACCATTTAGGTTCATAAGGATTAAGTAACAACCTTAAATATGTGGATTGTTTTAAAAACATAATACACTTAAAAATAAAGGTTCTTTATTGGCATTCCACGAAGAACCTTAAAAATTATTGGACCATTTCCATGGGCGCAAAAGGTTCTTTATAATGGAAGTTTCTTTAAATTATTAATGTTATTGACATTAAGAAAAAAAAGCACAATCACAGTACACAGAAAGTTTCTTTGGGAAACCAGAATGGTTGTTCTATTGCCTTGCTACTAAAACCCCTTTTTGGAAACTGTTATTTTTAAAAGTGTAGGTTAACAAGGATTGGAATTAATCAGGTCACATGTTGAGTCATAGTTTCCAAGAAAACTTTTCTGGGAAGATCAAAGTCTTGATTAGTCAAGGGTCACTGTTCAGTATGGGGTCAGAAATTCATTAGTTGATCGCCAACTCTGTGTTTCCTTGTGTTCTTTATTTGTCACTTAGATCAATGTGACACGTCTATCATTGACTTTGTTTTGTGCATAGACAGATGATGAAGTGTCAATATGAGAAAGAATCTCTAGGTCATTAAGAGGTCAGCTGAAGATCTGATCACATGGCCAGCCATTTCAAAATGTTCTTAGTGTATTTTGAATCAACATTTGCACTGTAAACATATCAAATTACCAGACCTTATTAGGTAATAAAACATAAAAGTGAGATGGAAGCATTTAATTATTGATTTTATTATATTTAACTATGTTCTAGAAATTTAGTCCTTTTGTTTAAGGGTCTTTTGATTGGGGTTTGCTTCAGTAGAGTCAAGTATAAGTAAGTAACGAACATAAAAATACTTTTTGTCTAGGATACTGCTTCCATGCATTTAATTAAAGGACATTCGCTGAGCATCAGGGGAATTGTGACGTTATTTATGTGTGCTGAAAAAGCCGTCTCTCCAGACTGCCAACAAATGGTATTATCCTCATTGCCTAATGCAGTGAGCGAGGCCACAGTGTCCATGAGGACTGAGGAGGATGTTCTGCTTTAGTAAAAGACTTTAATCAAAGCATTGCAGGTCTGTATATCTTTTTACATTAGTAGAATACGTAACTAGAACAGCAGCTGTGGATTTGTGTGTCATTGGAATGTGTGGTCTTTAATGTTGTACATACCCTTTCATTTGCCACTGTAAATGTAACGCTAATATACATCCTCTAGTTTTTTTTTCCTTTTCCATGTTCTCTCCAAATAGTTGCAGTGGCTCATTAACACACAACCTATATGCTTGTCTTTTCATTCAGTGATTTTTTTTTAATAAGGCTAATCAAATATCCCTAAAGGTGCATTTATTAATGTTTGCTTTCCTTCAGAGAGAGTTTTGCCTTCGAGCATTACTGTTTTCAGATGTGTACTCCGTAAAGGTCCCTGTGGGAGAAGAGAGTTGGGACACAATTGCTTGTCAGAGAATCAGTGTGTAAGATGAGACGCAAGCGAAAGGAGAAGACTTTGTGTTGAAAATCAGTGACACACATTTTGACCGTGTTCATGTTGCTGAGAAGAACTGGAGAGATGGTTGTCAGAGAAACCAAGATAAAGTTGGAGGCTTGTCAGTACAGATGCATGTTGATAATGAAAGGAGGACCGTCACACAACACCAGGGAAACTACATCCTTTGTTATTTTTGCTTACTCATAATACAGACCTCAAATCATACAGGAACTATTCCAGTGGATCTGAGGTTAATTTTTTGCTAGGCAGACAATAAAATGGGTGAAAGAATCCATGAACTGTAACATGAACTATATTTTACTTTTATTTAATATATTTTCAGATTCAGAACATAGTGTGAGTCAACTAGATGGAGAGATGCATCACATCTGCAATCAGAGTGCAGTTGGATAAATGCTACTATACTGAAATGAACCATAACAGATAAAATGTATATTTCGCTTTTAATTCCACAAAAGAAGACTAAGCCATTGCCCTGGTTTCCTGTTGTTCTCTGGCTCTCAGCTGCTTGTACTCTGCTGTCAGCAATTTCGGCTCAGTCTTGACTGTCCGCAGCGGGAGGCCTGACCCTGTCCACAGAAACAGCCAGTTCAGCTGTCTGCGAGAGAGAGAGAGAGAGAGAGAGAGAGAGAGAGAGAGAGAGAGAGAGAGAGAGAGAGAGAGAGAGAGAGAGAGAGAGAGAGAGAGAGAGAGAGAGAGAGAGAGAGAGAGAGAGAGAGAGAGAGAGAGAGAGAGAGAGAGAGAGAGAGAGATAACTGGACCAGAATGCACTGTGGTGATGAATACAGCTAATGTAGTTTCCGGTCACTTTTAAATGAAACAGGATATGCTGTCTTTACTCATACATAAAAATTTGACCTTTGTCCCATCCTGCCACAGTTGATCGTTTCATTGTCCAGGTCTCGGCCCTCATATGACACACTAAACTCTGAGTTGAGAGACCAGGGATGATGCAGAGCGCATCCATATTTCATGATTCCAGACTCAATCTGTGTAATCATTGGAGCGGAGAGATTCCTTCTGTCATTTCAAACTCAATACAAAGCCTTTGTGCATTAACCCCAGTAGAGCATGGTGTACAGTGGTCTAATATGACTAGTTCTGTTGAACTATTCTATATGAAGCCTGTCTTTGTGTCTGGTAAGAGTGTTTGTATGTGTGCTCGTCTCCTGTTTAAGCTGTAAGTTGTGCTCCGCTGAAAAGAGATCCCTCCTCAGTAATAATTGAGAGTTTTTCCATTTACGTATCCCAACACAAAGGGCACGTGAGTAGGAGTGTCATTTTCTCCCACAAGCCCCTGTGTGGTCTGTGCAAGCCAATATAGCTCAAAAAACACAATACCTGCAGCAACCGGCATGTAGTGGAATAACTGTGATCCATTATATACAGTGCCGTCCAAGCGTTTGGGGTTGGTAAGGTTTTTAAAAGGTTTTTGAAAGAAGTCTCTGATGCTTATCAAGGCTGCATTTATTTGATACAAAAATACAGTAAAAACAGTAGTATTGTTAAAGATACATTTTTCACTCTTGCTAAATAAAAGTATTCATTTCTTTAAAAAGATGCTTCCAAACGCTCTCAGGAGGATCTACCCATACACTCTCCAAAGTTCCCCTCTTTTCTCAATTTTTTTTTTTATCTGAGAGAGGTTTACAGCTGTAGCGTTAGTGATTGACAGTACACTGTAAAAAATAATCCAGTGGCTTAGTAAATTTCACAAAAATAAAGAGCTATATTAACTTAATAAAATCTTTTGAAATCATTTAAGTGATATTTTGAGTGGGTCAGGTTAAAAAAAATAATGAAAAATCCAACAGGTAATTTCTTCTAAAATTTACATATATTTTTTAAGTTTATTTAATGAAAATAAATAAGTATTTAACTAAGTAATTATATTTTTAATATAACCTCAATATTTCTGGTGAATGCTAATAGAAATGTTTGATAATTATTTACTTGTACTGATCTGTTTTAGAAACTAAAATTATTAAGTATTTCCTACCAATTTTCCTAAATAAAGTTCCATCTTAATAAACGAGTTTAAATAAATTGAGTAAATTTCGCGGCTAAAGTGATCACGTGTGCAGCTCCGCAGAAGACAATCTGCTTTCCTCAGCAACGACGTCGACTAGCCATACTCCTCGCAACTGGTAGTAACATTAGTCAGCTAATCCTTCTTACGTTTGTAACACTTTATTAATAAGTTAATAATTATTAAGCATTTCCTAACAACTGTCTTTGTATTTTACGTCATCTTAAACAAGTTTCGCGGCTTAATCGAAGCCACCTGAAGGACGGCTTCCTCAGCAACGGCAAGGCCCGCACTCCTCGCATATCCTGGTACATTATGTAATTTAGCCCGCTAATACTACTTATGTTTGTAATACTTAATTCAGAAGTTAATTAAGAATTTCCTAACAATTGTGTTTGTATTTTGCGTCATCTAGTTTCGCGGCTCAAGCAAGAGGCACCTGTCACTGAAGGACTGCTTTCCTCAGCAACGACGTGAACAGCATTACTCGAATATCCTGTAAGTAGTCATTTTATAACTATGTATATTTGCAATACTTTATTCAAAAGTTGATTAAACGTTGACCGTGGGTACGTGTACACAACATTGTAGTTTTCTAAGTAAGTTACTGGCGCAGCCATATGTATGTTAGCTAGTAAGTTACCAGTTGTTTTGGGGTTTTTTTTTGGAGTGGGTTAACGTTAGTACTATTTGTATCACCATTTATTTCAACCGCCATTTGAAAGTCTAACGATTAGTGTAACCGTGGTCCAGCAACTATAACAGTACATACCCAATGGAGAACGATTTTGTACAAATCCGGGTTCCAATTTGGTGTCGGTGGCTTGTCAAAAGAGAACACATCATTTATGAACGTTCAAATTACAACATTCTGTCTTTGTAAAACATCATAATTACTACATAAACTCAAGTATGAGCTCTTAAATCACCACTACAAATACGTCATGCAAAAGCATTTAAAATGGCGTGGGCATAACATAGGCTGGTGCGTTTTAATCAGCTCCCACTGTAGGGAGTCGGCCAGTTTAAGGCCTGTGCCATTGTAAAATCATTCTAGTGCACTGAAACCTAGATCACGCCATTTGGCTAGTAAATTTTTTAGGGTTACTCGCCAGACTGATATATATATATATATATATATATATAAAAGCTGAATTTTCATTCCATTACTCCAGTCACCAGAGCCGCTCCGCAACAAATCCAGACCTGGTGGGTATTGAAGGACGGCGGAGCATGGCGCCGACATGCAGCGGAGCAATCCGCAGCCGTTCCAGAGTTGGTGGAAATCCGAAATACCGCTAACCAATCAGACCTCAGAAACCGCCCAAAATGCCACAATAACCAATCAGAATAAAGAGAAATGCGTTTTTTCACATCTTCAGTTCAACTCAGTTCAGTCATCATTTTCATGATCGATCATGGCCATCAAGTCCGCTTATTCGAGTACTCTTGCCCGTTCCCTAATAAATAATGCTTTGTTTTAAACATAACGTTGAATACCGATATTTGAAATTTATTTTAAGAATGAAACAACACTACAAATGTGAAATTAAAACTACCAGTAGGTTGCAGCAAGTCACTTAATTTGATTCATTCAGGAATGAAACATCGTTATGCTTTTCTCAAGCACTCAAAATAATGCTGTGGCTTTTTTGAAGCTCGCAGTTGATCTCTTTTCATTTTTCTTTTAGGTTTATCGTTAAAAATAAATTTCCCTATGTAGAAAATTAACCTGTCCTCTTGTTAAGAAGAATGCTGTTAATTTTTGCAACTCCTCCCCCAGTAAACTTTGTTTGAGATTTTACCTGTCATATGCTCCAACAGGATGTTTGCTTCTTTAGGTGCTATTTGTTTTGTGTATTTGTCACTTTCTTGTTACATTCAGGTTTGAATGTTAGCTCTAACCAGTTCTCTTTACAATTTGCCTGTAGGATTCAGCTGATCTACCCGTCTTCGTCCAAGTGGAGTTGGCAGAGGAGGTCATAAAAATCTACATCCTTCGGGACAATGATGGGGCAGTCAGCGATGTAGGAGTTGTGATTGAGGGCATCACTGTCCTCCGCAATCTCTGGAATCTCAGCAGAGCCTGCTGCTATCTTTTGGGACTCAACGTACGCATTGGATTTGAGATATCCCAAGACCCACAAATACTCACTTGAGGTTTACAAAAACTGTTTCTTGAGCTGGATCCTTCAAGACTCTCTGTTAAGGTTCAGAGGTTAAAAAAATATCTTCTTGCATAGTTGCTGTTCAAGATCATCCCACAGAATGGGCATTCCTGATGGAAGTGTTTCTGTTATCTGATTAATTCTGTTGAAGGGATAGTTCACCAAAAAATGAAAATGTTGTCATAATGTACTCACCCTCAAGTTGTCCCAAACCTGTACGAGTTTCTTTCTTCTGTTAAACATAAAAGATATTTTAAAGAATGTTGGTTAACAGACAGTTGAAGGTTGCCATTGACTTTTTCATAGTATATATATTTTTTCCTACCATGGAAGTCAATGGCAACCTTCAACTGTCTGTTAACCAACATTCTTTAAAATATCTTTTGTGTTCAGCAGAAGAAAGAAACTCGTACAGGTTTGGGACAACTTGAGGGTGAGTACATTATGACAACATCTTTTTTTTGGGTGAACTATCCCTTTAATATTGATGTAAGTGTTGCTTTTATTTTTTTATGGTTTAATGTTGAGTGTGACTGCAAATGGCTGGTATGCACCAGGAAGAAAGTAAGATGTAATTTCTCTTATGGCTATCATATTTTACATGCAATCTACTTGAATATTAAAATGGATGAAATGTTTCATAGGTTGATTTTAGACTTTGTCTAATGTTTAATTGACAAATAAATGTTCAATTAAAAATGTGTTTCTTTCTTTGTTTGGTTTTATTATATTTATTGTAAAGGGTAAATAGTGTAAAAAAGTGAATGCAACATTTTGATAATTTATAGTCCAATATTAAGTTAAATTCATTTTTACATTTAGTAAATATAGTACATTTTTTTGGTTAAATTTCATCTAATATTTCAATTATATCTACTCAATATTTTTAGTTTATTTGACATAGAATTACAGTTGTGGTGTTTTATAATTTTGATTATATCTAATTAATTTTATTTCTCATATAAAGTAATTTGGTTATTCAGATTTACAATTTTTTTTACTGACATTTACTCAATTTATACAGTATATTTCATTGATTTCACAGCTTTAAAATTTACTCAATTTTTTTGAGCGTAAAAATGTTTCACCAAAAAAATTGAGTAAATAATAGTTAAACTTTTTACAGTGTAAGGAGCAAATCACAATGTGTGGTACACATGCGTCAATGACGGACGTACAGCTAGTTGTTGGCTTCCATTCATACAGCACACATCAACTGAAATCACTCTTAAAATTTGATTGTGAGTCACTGTTTATAGAATGTAGCTGTCAGTCTCTTTTATAACAATTTTTCTATAAACATAACCATAGTAAGCCTCCAAACAGGACTGATAGTCATCTCCTGCTGCAGTGTGAGCAAAGCAAGTGTTTGAATGTTTAGCAAACACTTTTTAAGTTTTACTTTTGAAAAATAGTAAAATATTGGAAGTAAAAAATACTTTTATGACACCCTGAAATAAAAACCCTACAAATAATATTAATAATAGTAAAATAATTATATATATATATATATATGTATATATATATGTGTATGTATGTATGCATGTATGTATGTATGTATGTATGTATATATATTATATTATATTATATTATATTATATTATATTATATTATATTATATTATATTATATTATATTAATGTAGCATTATAAATAAGTATGTAGAGTAGTTTCCTTGATGTGACTTTACATTGTTGGCCCAGAAAATATTTAAAATATTGTTTAAATATACAGGCACTGAAGTAAAGGTGTAGTTTTACATATGCCAGTGATGGCATTAACCAACCATTGATTACGTTAAATTTAAACCTGGATAATTTCACAATCACGCTGCTTTTCCCTTGTTGTTATCTAGTCAGTTGAATTTAGAGTTTCTGTTCATGTTTTCTGACTATGGCATTCAAGATTTTGGTGCATCCTCATAACTCACTCTCATGTTGTTTCAACTTGAATTACTTTCTTCTGTGGAACATAAAAGAAGATATTTTGAGAAATGTCTCTGTGTTCTTAGTAGAAGTCAATGGTCACCAAAATTGCTTGGTTACGAACATTCTTCAAAATATCATCTTTTTTGTTCCATAGATGTAAGAATGCCAAACTGGTTTGGAACGATGTAAGTAAATGATAGATTTTTCATTTTTAAATGAAATACTAATTTTAACACCTCACTGGGAAACAAGGTTCAAATACCTTTTGGTCTGGTGAAAACATTATTGTATGTTAAAACGTTCTCCTTTTCCAGTCAGTACTGAGGGTAGAGTGTCACCACAGACATGATGCACAATGACAGATGGTGACTCTACCCGTGTACCCGGTTACAGCATGTACAAAACAACCACAGACTCAGCCAGAGGCCACCCAACCAATCAGTGTTTTTCCTCAGGCTGAAGACTGTCATTTCCAGTCGATTGGAAGAAACTCAGAGACATGTACATGCATCTTTAGACAGCATCAGCATCAGACTGGGGCTCTTAAACACTTCCCATCCCTCAGTAAAACAGATTATGTCTGTGATTACATTCTGTTCTCTAGACGCTGTATTGCACATAGCAATCTGTTCACTGCAATGTTCTTCATTTACTTGGGTTCACATTAGGAGGACTTTGCTTTAAGATTCTCCACTCCAGTGCTGTTGCAGTCATTCTGGGCTCATGTTCACAGCATTCTTAAATGGCTTTGATGAACTCATCTGCGGGC
Source organism: Cyprinus carpio (assembly GCF_018340385.1). Classification (NCBI taxonomy): domain Eukaryota; kingdom Metazoa; phylum Chordata; class Actinopteri; order Cypriniformes; family Cyprinidae; genus Cyprinus; species Cyprinus carpio. Next base: position 19,927,806 of record NC_056611.1, read on the forward strand.
ATGTTATCTAGTGCCAGCATTTCCTACAAGGTGACCTACAATGCTTGTTCTTGTCAGATTTTATCTTTCCCTGTCTGTCAGCATACATTATTATTAGGTTATGCTTACATTGATAAATGAAATGATAAATTCTGTTGTTTTAGACCTCATTGACTTTCACTGTATGAACACTGAGACATTTTTTTAAATGGCATTTTCATTAATTTTTATGTTCTTCTGAAGAAAAAGTAATACAGGTTTGGAATGGCATGAAGGTGAGTAAATGATGACAGAATTTTCATTATCAGATCTTGGTTATCCAGTGCTTTTGAATAGAGATTTATGTGCATCTGACATTTAGTTCTTTGTCATCCATGTTTAAAATACACATTCAATTTTGTGATTTTTGCATATTTGCAAAAGCGGTACTCTTTGTGGCGACCGACACATTATTGACCCACAATGATTTTACATAACAATTAACATCAGTGGAACACTTTGAATAGACATAAACGTGTAATTTCAAGTGGAAATGAGTCCTGTTCACAGCATTTTCATTTAGACATCCAGCATATCTGTCTATAACCCTCAGGCAGACATTGTCAAGCTGTAGTGAACTACTTTCAGGACCAAAAATACCCTTATGTAAATACCAACACTATAGTATGAATGTACTGTACATCACACCTCTTCCACTATACAACTGGTCTTCTCAGTAGAAATGATCTAACTAACCCATAAAGCTCTAAGCACTAGTAGTGTTAAACTGAATCCACGTGGGTTAGGAAAGGTCATTTTTGCATAGTCCTTGTTATACAGCCACATTTTAATTCCACATGGCCTGAATTTTACCTCCAGTGACATTTTATTTTCAGTTGTGTAGCCACATATCGAAAGTACACCAGTATAATAATCACTCTATGAATAAAACATCTTTTCCTTGAAAAGTTCAGTTAATGGATTACATGACATCTGTTCCAAACCAGGTCAGTCCACTTTGTACAAAGGAGCCTGATTTTGCACCTTGCTTATGGATGCGATTTACCGCTGAGGGACTGTTATGAAAGGACGTTGTTCAGCTACTCCCCTACCTATTCCACTTCCATTTTTCAATCCGCTCACTTCCACCCACTGCCTCTCCTTCACTCTCTCGCATCGGGAAGCCGGCCTCCCCGTGTTCTTTGCCCTTTCACTCTGTGGAATAGATATTTAACAGTCAGTGGGATTTTGAACTACAGTTGGTGCCTCAAGGGAGCAGATGTGTGCGGCAAATACTTACTGTATGAATAAATTATATGATTCCGGGGCGCCAGAGTCAAGGCACTCCAAAGAAAGCTGCTTGTTGCTGTCTGTCTGTCTTGTTTTTGGGCAGTGGTTCAGCTTGGCTTGGTTGTTTGCTCAGGAAATGCTAAACAAGCTGTTGGCTAATTTTCATAATTGCAGTCAGTGCTTGGCAGATCTTATTCTGAGATATTGTTATCATTCCCATATTTCAGCATCAGATAAGCCTGTTTAACTTCATGAAGATAATTATAGGCAGCCACTGTAACCATGCCATTTCACCCCACCTTAACCAATTAGCAAAAGTCTTTACAGCGTTGAAACAAATGTGCCATGCAAAGCTTTGCCGGGATCGTTTTAAACGTAATTGTTACTTTGATTTTCTTCATAGAAGTGTTTCTGTACCTGACATAACTCTGTGATTTGTTACAACGAGACGTTCAAGGTTCAGACAGTTGAAACGCTGTCATAGACACACAATACAAATTCAACTCTCCCCTCAGGAAATAGTGGAAAAAGTCAGTTTACTTTGGAACTAAGTGGTGGAGTCGTGCTGTCATCTCAGATCAGCGGGAGGGAATGAAACAAGTCTTTTGAAAATAAGCTTTTTGAGGCTTAATGATGAGATAATATTGTCGTTATAGGAGACACAGTTTGCCGCCCAGCGCTGCTCTGAATCCCTCCTGTTAAGATGCATGCTGCTTGTTGCTCATTGGCCCTGATGATGTCATGGCAATCTGTTCAGCAGCTTCAACCACATGAGTGTCAAAAACACAAGCGTGTTTATCAATTCATGTGCTGAACTATTGTCATCTCGTTAAGGTTGTGTGTTCAAGGTTATGAAGGACAAGTCATGCCATGAACAATTGAAATATTGAACATTTTTAAGTCGTTAGAAAAATCATTGGAAAAAACAATACTGCATTTGACATTTGACCTGTTTTATGGTGTGATATTGATTTGGCGTATTTCAAACAGTCTGTGATGCTGGTGGGAAATCTCAGGTTTAGCAGCGTTTATTTGTGTGTATTATTTTTCTACTCCGAATTACCCATAATCCTCTTTATGTCTCTATATTTAGGCATTTTTGGATGATGGGGCTTAGGAATTAATACATGCTTTCTAACTGCTTTTTATGAGCCAAGCGGATCATTCATTTCTGAACAAAACATTTTTTTTGACCTGCTGTTTTCATTCTTTGTGTAGTGATGAGGAAGAAGATTGTCGATGTGTCTCCATTAATTTAATTTAATTTAATTTAATTTTTAATTTAATTTAATTTTTAATTTAATTTAATTTTTAATTTAATTTTTAATTTAATATTTTTTTTTGTAAATAAGAGCTGTCGACCTGCATGTTCTTTATTGTTCCGTGAGAACCGTGAATTTCTTCATGTAACCAGGAGTAATCTTTCTTAACAGAATTTGATTTGATTTGATTTGATTTACCCACACTGGTCATGGTTTTTATTAATGTGTGGTTTATATTTGCAGTCTTATGTCCACTTTAAGTGTTGGGATTTGAGGAAGTTGTTGGCCATATACGGGACTGACACTAAATCCCTAGGATAGATTAAAGAGGAAAACCATTACGAAAATGACTATAATTCAAAATTATTGTAACATTAGTCTATTCCAACATTAATTCATTCAGAAATAAATGTTTCATTTGTTTTTCATGGTTTATGGAATTGCACACTAGCCACTTCATTAATCCACAAATCCAATTTCAATGTGTGTCATAGACAGTGCACTGTTTAAAAAAAAGAAGAAGAAAAGGTTGGTCATCATTGAGCCAAATAAATGGTGGTATTTTAAGTGAGGCCATTATTCATGGTACATTGGTTATTGTGCCAGGGGTGCATTTGTGCAAACAAAATGTGTGGGAAGTGCCAGTGAAATGCTGAAAAAGAAAAGACATTTCAAAGAAAATATTCTTGACTGCTTTACCGTCTATGTGTGAGAAATGCTAATAGAGAGAATGTTTAATTCACTGGAGGATTTGAACTAGAGAACAAACAGTATTATGACTGTATGTACTAGGGTAACACGGTAGCCTACAAAATGATCTTACCAAATTTGCTGAAAATTTACTCACCCTCATGCCATCCAAGAACAAATATTGAGAAATTTAGTATTACATCACTTGTTCACCAGTAGATCCTTTGCAGTCAATGGGTGCCATCAGAATGAGAGTCCAAACAGCTGATAAAAACATCACAATAATCCACAAGTAATTAACACCGCTCCAGTCCATCAGTTAATGGCTTGTGAATTACTTGTGGAAGGAATATATTACTACATTTCTAAAAGTCTGTTCTAATAAAGAAAGAAACTCATCTACATCTTGGATGGCCTGAGGGTGAGTAAATTATAGAACATTTTCATTTTTGGGTAAACATTTCCTTTAATTATTGCAGATTTGAAGTAAATTGCCTGTACATTTTTGATGCTTCTCTTAGTTGACTTAGTTGAGAAAAATGAGAGCTGAATGCAGGCAACGGAAAGGCCCTTTATTTACCCTGCAGAGAGCAGAACTAATATTTCAGTAATGAATCTGTGATGAAGGCAGATCTCACCATTGAAGCAGCTCTATTCATATTAATTGAGTTTAATGTGATATACAGTAATGACCTGAGGCACTATTAAAACTCTATAGTAATTTTCACTAAATTTTTAAACAATATTTTGAAATATGTGACCCTGGACCACAAAAGCATCAAGGTCAATTTCTCGAAATTGAGATTTATCAGAAAGCTGAATAAATAAGTTTTCCATTGATGCATGGTTTATTAGGATCTGACAATATTTGGTCGAGATACAACTATTTGAAATAGTTGGAATCTGAGGGTGCAAAAAAATCAACATACTGAGAAAATCACCTTTTAAGTTGTCCAGATGAAGTTCTTAGCAGTGCATATTACTAATCAGAAATTAGGTTTTGATACATTTATGGTAGGAAATTTACAAAATGTCTTTACTTTAATATCCTAATGATTTTTGGCATAAAAGAATAATCAATAATTTTGACCCATACAATGGTTTTTAGCTATTGTTAAAAATATACCCAAGCAACTTAAGACTGGTTTTGTGGTCCAGGGTCACATATTTGCTCTTGAGATTACCTTTTGGCACAGTTTCTCACAGTGGCTGTATTAATTCTTGCTGGCAGCAACCCATTTAATAATACCGATGTTGATAGACACAAATTATGTAACAGATTTATTTGAACTTTTAACTAAACTATTTTTATTTGTTGCGTTTCTTTGTTCTAGTGGGAGTGTTTGTGGTCCTTCATTCTCTTCTGCACTTTCTCCTTGTTACTGGTATGGTTTTACTTCTGGTGGGAGGCCCACAATGACTACAGTGAGTTTAACTGGTGAGTAGACCTTATAAAATCACACACTCTCATCAACGATCCCTAAATCTCTGTTTCTCTGAAAGAGACATATCTAAGAAACTCATGAGCTTTCCCAAAAACAAATTTGGCATAATCCTATGCTCAAAGTAATCCAGAGTTCATGGAAAGGTCTCTGATAGAACAGATTGCATGTCATTCTAAAAGATAGGCTGGTCTGTTCTCTAGCAGTATTTAGAATAGAATAGCTTACTGAGTACTTCATACTAATTTTGGTATGTAAAGCAGTATGCAATTAATTCGTAAGACGAGTATGTTGTTATCTTCAAAGTGGTTATTTTGTATTTTTAATGCAAAATGTGTTGGCTTTTGTGAATCAAATTAAACAATAAGTAAAGAAAAAAGATGTTGAAAATTCAGGCTGTTGATATTTCTAGTTAAATTCTTAAACATTAAATGTAAGTTAAAAATGAGTAGAGTGGATTATGGGATTTAAGACCAAATGCAATGTTTTCCTTTGTCTATTGCTCACGTTTGTGTACTAAATGTAGTATGCTTAAAATACAGAGCTAAAATATACATTTATAATATATATTACTTTAATATATAATGTTTATTCATTTATATATAATTTTAAACTATGACATATATCTGCACTCACACTCACATTTACATTCTGTTATGGTTTCGCCATTAAATCACACTCTGACGTTTTTACAGTACCCGTTGCTTCATAATCTTCTATTTTCCAGGAGCCACATGCTCTGTAAAACTGGTTGAGGACATTAAAAACAACGTGACGATGAAAGCCATTGTTTGCCTTGTCCTTCAAGGTCATTTTCTCCTGATCTTTTTCTTTCATCTCCTGTTTTCCATTTCTTTTCAATGTCACTTCTCTCCTCCCTTTTGTGGCCTCCCACACCCCCCCGCACAGTCTCAGGGGAGGTACATGAGTCCTTGATGTTACTGTAGAGGACAAGAGAGTTGATTCACAACGACCTCCAGTTATTGCCTCCGAGGGATTGTGCATGTAGAATCTGTGATCAGACAGGGGATGCATGTAGCATGCAAACCCTTGATATGGCTCCACCCACCGAGCTGCATTTAGCCAATCAATTCTGAAGGAGTGATTACTGGTGATTTGTTATCTGCTCGCCCCATGTTTCCATTCTGATCCTAGGCTCAGTATAACATACTAACATACTACTATTGTTCCAGTATATAAGTACATGTGTGCTTAGTACACTACTATTTGAAAGTCTGGCACCAGTAAGAATTTTTAAATGTTTTTGAAAGAAGTTTTTTTTTTTTTTTTGGCTCACCAAGGCTGCATTTATTTGATTAAAAAATTACAGAAAAATAGTAATACTGTGAAATATTATTACAGTGTAAAATTACTGTTTTCTGTTAGAATTTATTTTACAATTATTTTAAAATTTATGTTATTACTGTGATGGCAATTCATATTTTCTTTTTTCTGAAACAGCTAATTTTTTTCAGGATTCTTTGAATAAAAAGTTTAAAATAGAATGTTTTTGTAACATTATAAATTTCTTTACTGCCACTTTTGGTCAATTGAATGCATCTTTGCTGAATAAAAAAATCTATAAAAAATAATTAACACTTTAGTATAGGGACCAATTCTCACTATTAGTTGCTTAGTAGCATGCTTATTATTAACATGTTGGCTGTGTTTTAGTACACAAAAACACACACATTCTGCATGACCATATTCTACATCCCTAATCCTACCCAATACCTAAACTTAACAACTATCTTACTCGTACTTAATAGTGAGAATTACAAAAAATAATTACAAAAATAAGAGTATCTTATTTTAAGCCATTTCTGTTAATCAAATTGGAAATTAATTGGAAAAGGTCATTTTTTTATGTAATATTGTAGCATTTGTAATTTTTACAGAATTAAGTTATTCTTTATTGCATGCTAATAAATTTTTATCTTATTTCTTATTTCACGTTTATCTTGTTTTGTTACTCTCTGTATGTGAAGATGTCATGTGACAAACATAGCATACTACTATTTGAAGCATATCGAGGAATACTATGTACTTTTGCATTCACCATTTTTATAAAATAGTAAACAGTATAGAGAATTTACTGCACAGTATTCCAGAAAACATAAGCCAGTGTTCAATTCTGATCACAGCCGCTGAGTTTAGATGTTGAAGAAAGCTAATACTGACCTTGATACTGTGCCCTATGGTCTCATGTGTTTTATCTCCCTTTGTTTCAAAGATACACACTAGGCAGATGATGCTTTTTGCAAAACAGATGCCTCTGTCATCCACCTCTTTGGGAAAAGTATACGTGTATAATCCTGAGCTCTCATAAGAGCGAGTAAGAGAAATGTGTAGCCAGTCAAAAGATTAGTAGCTTCTGTTTGTTTTTCAGGGGCTTGGTTATTTGATTAGGCCTTAATGCAGTCTGACCATTATGGAGAACATAAGACAACCAGGAATTCTAATGCTGAATAATCAACTGTATCCCGGTACTGTGCTCCCACAGGTTTTTATATAACCGTTCAGGGGAGTGGAGTGATGGAACCGTTCCCATATTGGCCGCTACGGCAGCTGGTTTCACCTATATTGCATTTTTAATGGTGAGTTGTAACTGCTCTGTAGCAGTGATACTGCACTTTGGATTTGCATACTTAAACCTCTCCAAAACCACTAGTGCTTTAACAGTCTCTCTCAGACATGTGTGTACACCATTCAGCATTATTATGATGTTTTAGCTCCATACTCCAGTTTTCACCTCATCTGAACAGTTGCTGTCATCCAGTTTTTCACTGAATGTAATATTTGTCTTTTTTTTCTGTCCAGATTTTAGCCCTGTGCCATGTGGCTGTCGGGCAGCAGATAAACCTCCACTGGCTCCACAAGGTACCCGTCGACCTCTGAAATGTTTTTTTTTTTCCTAGAATAGAAAAAGAAAAGCTTGTCCGTTTGTGCGAGACAAACCAAATTAACCTTGACACAGTGTCACAAACACCTTGTTATGCCCTGAGGCTTTCTGGCCTGTTGGCAGAGTTAAAGTAGTATTTCCTGTTTGTTTATGAACAGAAATGGAGTGGTGTGTTTTTTTAAGTATAGTTTGCTGAATAAATGAAGTAGAATTGCGTAAAATGAAGTGAAATGGAATGAAGTGGTCTGTGTTTTTCTCTCTAGATTGGTGTGACAGTCGCTTTGCTCACTACAGCAATTGGTGTGATATCGGTTACTCAGATGTGGGGAGAGGAATGGGATGTAGTTTGGATTTCTCTTCAGGTACGCTTTTTTTTAGATGTCTGGTTTCCCACAGTCCTATCAAGGATAGATTGGAGAATGGAGAATATTAAAATGTCAGGGAAATTTCTGTATACATTTTTTTAGTTGCACTACTTTTGTGTGTTTTTGAGTACAAGTATATTTTTTCCAAAGAAATTAAGACTTTTATTCAACAAGGATGCATTAAATTGATCAAAAGTGACAGTAAAACCCTTTACATTGTTATTAAAGATTCCTATTTCAAACATATGCTGTTCTTTTGAACTTTCTATTCATCAAAGAAAAAAGCAGTATTATATTTTCCACAAGAATATTAAGCAGGTCAACTGTTTTGAAACATTGAAATAATGAAGTTTGTTAGAATGATTTCTAAAGACTCCTGTGACACTGAATATTGGAGTCGTGGCAGCTGAATATTCATCTTTGCCTTCAAATGAATAAATGATATTTTACAATATGGTAAAATTGAAAACTGCTAATAATATTTCAGAATATTACCTTTTTTTCCCTGTATATTTCAGCAAATAAATGCAACCATAGTGAGCAAAGATTTTTCAAAAACATTTAAAAATCTTACTTCAAGCTTTTAAATAGTGCTTTTTAAGGAATATCTTTATATCTTTTTCCTCTTGTGTGTGTGTGAGGTCTTTATCTATGAAGTTATTTTTTCTACAGACTCTTTGAGGTTTCTCCGTTGTCTAGACATTTGTGTTCTTCTCTATATGTTTGTGTATTAAGCACAAATTAATGTCTCTGTTTTTCTTCAGGCTACTGGTCCTTTCCTGCACATCGGTGCTTTAGCTGCTGTTACCGCTTTGGCCTGGCTAGTGGCTGGACAGATGGCGCGAGCAGAGAAAACCAGTAAGATGAATCCACCTCCTCACTTAAAGATCAGTCTCTCAGTTAGGCATCATTATTAACTTGATGTTAATTATTAAAGGGATACACAGAGAAATCCTTTTTCCTGATACATTCCTGTTGTCACACAGAGACACATTGCTATCTCCGCTAGCTCAATGCACTGGTGCTTCATGTTACAGCATTATAGGGAAAATTAATATACTGCTATTGATTCCTCATTTCAGTTTACCCAAGCTCATCTGATTCAACTAAGCACAGATTTAACTGGCTCATCTTAAGTTAATCAGAAGTCTTTCTCTTTAGTCCTCAGAGAAAAAAATACAATGAGCATAAACTACCATTCAGGCATTCAGAGTTGATGAGATTTTTGAGACTGCATTTATTTGATAAACATATACAGTAAAAGCAGTTACATTATGAAATATTTTTAGATTTAAAATTACTGTTTTCTATTCAAATATATTTTAAAATGTAATTTATTCCTGTGATGACAAAGTAAAATTTTTAGCAGCTGTTACTTCAGTTTTCAGTGCTGCACGATCCTTCGGGAATAATTTTAATATGCTAATATGCTGATTTTGTGTGCAATAATTTCTTATTAAAACTGTTTAAAAAAGCAATTTTATAGCTATTTTTAGTTTATGCCTTAAAAAGGCTTTTTTGGAAGCTGTGCCTGAGTTGTAACTTCAGATAACTAAGTTGTTGGTTCTCTAGGGTTTCAGGTGATGGTTCTCCTCATCTACCTGAGTGTTCTCCTCACACTTTACTTCATTCCCCTGTCAATCACCTCACCCTGTATTATGGAGCGTGGGAGTCTCAAAGCAGCACCTGCCATCATCGGCCATCAAGGAGCTCCAATGGTGAGATGATAAATTGTCAACATTGTGCTGTGCACTTCCTGTCTTCTCTAGATGCTACATCAAGCTCAGGCTACATCAAGGATTGCTGGAGGCAGTTTGGTCCTTCCTCTCTCTGTGCCTGTATCTTTCCTCTGTCTTTCCATCCCTCACTATCTTTCTCTCTTTCTTTCTCTCCCTCCATTTATCTTTCTCATATTTCTTTTCCCTGGCTTGTCCATAGCTAAATATAACTCAGGAAAGAGCCGCTGAGAATCTCTGTGTAGGCGTTGTTCAAGGTTTGGTGGTTATGAAGGGTTTTCAGTAGACCTGTGTGTATCATTGGTTTATTGTGCTCTGAAATGGCAAATACACTTTTAATGTGTGCATGTTATTTCAGAAAAAAAATTGCTAATGTTTTTGTACAGTTGTAGTCAAAATCAATATTTGGACAGGATTATATTAATGAGCTAGTTAAAGGGGTCATATGATGTTGCTAAAAAGAACATTATTTTGTGTATTTGGTGTAATGAAATGTGTTTATGTGGTTCAAGGTTCAAAAAACACATTGTTTTCCACATACTGTACATTATTTTTTCCTCTCTATGCCCTGCCTTTCTGAAACGCATCGATTTTTATAAAGCTCAGTGTTCTGAAAAGCGAGGTGTGCTGTGATTGGCCAGCTATCCAATGCATTGTGATTGGCTGAATGCCTCAAGCATGTGACAGAAATGTTACGCCCCTCACCATACTGTGATGCCATTTCCTGGCCATTGTTGCCAACTTTTCACACCCCCTTAGCGACCTTTTTCCCAAAAACCAACTAGCGACAAATCTAGGGAGATCTCTTTGAGACTCTCCGGTACTGCCGCACGAGCGCAAGGTTTTGCTTTCCCAGTGCACACACCTCTCTCTCTGCATCTTCTCTGTTCAGCGAGTGCTGAGAGAAGCAGCACATTCAGTTAAAAAAAGATATGTTGCTTCTAACTCTATTTTACATGCATGTATAGCCGAAATCACAGCACAGCCGTTGTCTTAATCCCATTTGTATTTGATTTCATTAGACAATGTCGTGAATAGGGTTTTAGTGCAGATTAATATCTTTGAGAGCTGGTTATGTAGTCATTACAATATTCATAACGTTGTCTGACATCAGAAACAGTAAAGTATATTAATAAAAACAGTTTTATTGAGAATTTGGCTGCATTAAAATGCAGTACGTGAGCACAGGGAGGCAAGACAATACGACGCACTTACGTCATGAATTTGCTGATTAGTGTATTACGTCATCTAGCGACATTTAGCAACTTTTCAGGTGGGGTTTAGCTACTTTCCATTAAAAGAAGTTGGCAACACTGCTCCTGGCACAGTGAGACAAAACCAATAAAACCCATTACAAACGAAGCATTTGTTGCATCCAGCAGGGACATTATTACTGATTATAATGACTTATACTGTCTTTTTATGCGTTGTGTTGCATCGCGCCGCGTAAACATAAAACCATGTCTGCATTTGTGATTGGAGAAATGACAAACAGTGGCAAATTCTTTAAATATAAAAAACATATCGCATGTGACGATGGACACAAATTTCCACAACATGGCGCCATGGCAACAACTAGAGGTGTGTCCCAAATCGTGTACTTATGCACTATTCTTAAACTATATATCGTTTTTTTAAGTATAAATAGTGCGAGTAGTGCATTCACACTGAAAATTCCAAAAAGAAAAAGTGCACTTTAAATACCTGGATGATGCACTTAAATAACCGAAAAAACGCCTTCTTTCTTTGCGTGAACATTTGAGCGGTGTTATGCAAATCTTCCCACATCGTGAGGTAAACATCTGAGGGCGTGTTAGAACGAGCCGTTTTAGGGGGTGTGGTTGACTCTTAACTTTTATAGAGAATATCTCTTTGGATTTGAGACTTTAGTCTTTGCAACTTTACAGATCTTCATTATCCACCAAGAGCTTGTAACACTCCAAAGAGAAATGAAAAATATCTATCTATCTATCTATCTATCTATCTATCTATCTATCTATCTATCTATCTATCTATCTATCTATCTACATACATAATCTATATACACAATATAAATAAACTAATAAATATGTTGTGTGTGTGTGTGTGTGCATGTGTTTATATATATATATATATATATATATATATATATATATATATATATATATATATATAATATTTTTATTTGTTTAGTCAAAAATGGGTTTAGCTTTATCAGAAGTTGTATGTTAAAAAACAGGTAATTTCCTCAAATTTTGCAGGGTTTGTGTGAGAATAAACTGATGTTTATTTGGTCTGTATTAAAATCACCTGTGAAACTAATTTCCTCTGGGAAAAGCTGGTCCTGTTCTAAATAGGGCTACAAAAAATTATTGAGAAAGAAAATGAATAATAAAATCATTCCTATGGGTGGTTTGCTATAGCAGTAGTGTTATGTAACATTTCAGCTAGCCTATTAGTGAACAATTTTTTTTGGAAGAACTTACTGTAATTGTCCTCTGCCACTCCTAGCTACAGCTGTAAACAGCCAAACTTGGATTGAAAACACAAGCCTTTACAACACTGCAGGCACTGGTTGGAGATCATAGGTGTAGTATCAACAAGAATGGCATTTAAAGACAGAATTTAAAAAAAATCGAATCATAACCATAAGTGCTCTCCAAAGACACATGCATACTGATCCCAATATATTCCTCTCCTCATTCTCTTGTGCTTCAAACGAGGCGTCCTTCATTTTGCATTGATGTCACATGTATTAGTACATCTAGAATGGCAGTGTGCAGATGATCTCAAGCTGCTGCTTGCATGCCTTTGCATGAGCATGAACCACAGAGGAGCTATAGATTGTGCATGTGTCTGGCCCTCAAGCACTCAGTGAACCTTCATGAGATGAGTTATTGATTTATATCCAAAGAGCAAGGAAGAGGTTTAGCTACTGCTTAGCTCCAGGGTGAGAAGAATCTCACATTTTGGTTCAACAAAGATCTTTCCATTCTGAACTCCACAGGGTTCAAATATGCAATATGTTTTTTCTGTATCATTTTCTCTTAATCTTAATTTTACTTTTCCGTTTCCATGTTGTTGTTTTTTTTTTCTATCATGCTTGAAGATAGAGCCTAGTTACATACCTAAAATAATTAAATAAATGAATTTATACATATATGTTATTTTTTGTTATACTTTTGTAATTATATAAAATATACTAAATATACATTTTGTTTTTTTTCCCTCTTGTTGCTTGCCCCAGAGAACACTCTCCTATCGTTCAACAGAGCTTTGCAGAGAAATGTTAGTGGGTTGGAGGCGGATGTGACCATCAGGTATTCATACGTTTATTCTGTCTGGTTCTCCTCCTCTTGGTACAGTTCAATCAATAGATTGAAGTGAAGTAAAGTACAGAGCCATGTGTATGTGGATGCAGTGTGTGAATCCTTGTGTGGCTGTGTGAGACTGCTGTAATGAGAGGGTGGTGTGACGTCTCTTAGCCCAGTGAGTGCATAGTAATTGAACATTGGGATGGACAGGAAGACTTTATAAAGAAGCCCCCTTAAGCTATAATCTACTCTGCCTGCTTAACATGCATCTTTAGATAATGGAGCAGAAATTGTCCATCTGCTAGGTTGTAATTTATCTTGGTTAAAGACAGTCATCACTCAGGCTTTTTTAGATCGAGATATCATCCCTTGTATATTTAGTTTTTTTTTTCTAATTTCTTTTGTGTATACAAATACAAGCAACACTCTATGGACAGCATCTTCATCTACAGTATTTTTTTTTTTTTTTACATATTTATAAATACATTTATATTAAAATATAGGACAATATATTTGTAATTTATTGCTATATAATGTAATACAATATCATGTAAAATAAATTAAATTATAATTATTGTTAAATATTAAAATATAGGACAGTATAATTGTAGTTTATTGATTTATAATGTAATAAAATATTATATAAAAACCTAATTTAAAAAGGCAAATAATTTCTGTAATTATTCTTTAGACAAATCCCTAGCCTAAAATAAAATGACATCATTTAAACAATAAAATGGTTCAAATTTGGAGGCTGTTTTCTCATGATCATCCATATTGATCATTGTGTTGCCAAAAAAATATTTTAGACAGTGGAGTCAGTTAAAAAATGCTTTGTAAAGCTGCTTTGGAACCATATATATTGTGAGAAACACCATACTTGAAATTGAATTCCTGTGGGCCATCCCTGCTTTGTGATTAGTTGTTTCAGGCCACATGTTACTATGGTTGGGAACCTCTGGTTTAAAATGAAATCAGTGGCTAAGAGGCTAAACATCTTGGCTGGTAACCTAAAGGTTCAAACCTTAGAGTGGGTGGTTTAACAAAGTACTACTGAGCTCTTGTAAGGCATTTAACTCCAGGTTGCGGGTTGTTAAAAGCAGCTGCTAAATAAATAATAATGAGCTGTAATAATACTGCTTCTATTGCAAAACAGTCCCACCATTCACTAAATGCATTCCAATGTTTTTCTGTCAGTCACAGCGCAAGTCAGCTTCTCACATTTATTCTCTCTCTTATCATTGAATATTATCCAGCAGTGCTGGCAGGCTGAGCCTTAATGGAAGCATTTTCTCAGTTGCAATCTAAGTGCTTTCTAATCACATCTACTGCTGTGTAACTCTGGCTTCGGCTGTAGTCTAGATGGTATACCGTTCCTCATGAGAGACCGGACGCTGAGGAGAACCACAAACGTGAGAAGAGTGTTCCCGGACAGACAGTATGATGATGCTTCACTCTTCAACTGGACTGATTTGAGCTCGCTGAACGCTGGCCAGTGGTTTCTAAAGGTGTGGGCTGTTTTGGCTCTAAACTATATCTACAGTACAGCTGAAATAGTATGTAATAGTGTTAGTAATGTAGATCTATTTATGGTAAGACTGAAGAGTTTTTTTTTTTAGATTTATAGAGTACATTTATAGGAATTCAGTGTACTACACTAAAATGAGTTTTCGAAGTTGTAAATAAAGATTATTAGAGTATGTCTTTCTACTTCAAAATGTCATGTAATTAGTTGTGAAATTTACTAGCAAATTCTGAATGTAAATTATTTCTACTTAAATGTTTTGTTTTTTCCCCCAGTGTATGTAGATGTGCTTTAATATTCATATAAAGCTTCCTCTCTTGATCATTTATGGAAATGATGTTGCGAAACAGGTCACTTAGAACAAGTCACAGTTATGATGTCAGCACATTAACATATAGAAATCTTAAAGGTACAGTACAAAAACAGTGTATTTAATTAAATGTAAAGGTTACGTAAAATAAAATTGTAGCTGTTTTCGGTGCAAAACATTTAGGACTTTACATTAAAACATTAGGACTTTACATTTATATTATTGTATAAGTATGTATGATGGCATATAACTGTACTAACTGATTTAACCGAACGCAGGATGATCCCTTCTGGACTGTGCAGTACATGTCAACATCTGAGCGCTGGTCAGTTGGGAACCAGACAGTTTGCAGCTTGGAGCAGATGCTAAAACTAGCGGCTAAGTCCAAGAGCTCAGCTGTATTCACTCTGCGCAGACCGCCGGCCAATCACCCCCACCGCCACGACTGGGTCAACCTCACCCTGGACACTGTTCTGAGGTCCGGAATACCACAACAGCAGGTCAGTCTCGAGGGAGTGATGCTCACGTTTGATGTGCTACTGGAAATCTCATTGTCCTTGGTTAGGGGTTGAAAGAGATGTGTACAGGGATAGGATTCAGGATACAAATCTGTTCCCGATTTATGTGGTTGTGTAGTAGCGCCCCCTAGCTGTGACTAATATTAATTGCATAATAGTTGTAATGTCAACCCTATAAATCCTACTGAATTTGATTTGATATACAAATTTCTAAGGCCTTTAAATTATCAACATGATCAAAACTTTGCTGAAAAAACTGTTGTGCTGTGCTGTTTAAAGAAAAAGTTTACTTTAAAAATAACTATTATTTTTATTTCACAATGAGCACTTACAGGACTTCTTGGTAATTCATATATCATGTTTTTCCACATCAACAATAAAAACTACAAAGCTTTCAAGATAAAACCAGGTGTTTCACAATACTGACTAGCAAGAAATACTTCAGACTTTGTCTGATAATAAAATTCTATCATATCATATTTGCATATTGTCTTACTAAGACACATTATTGGGAGATACAAAGTGACAACTGATATTTATATGCCTTATTTTAGTCTGCTATACTGTTATAAAAATCTCATTTATTTACATTACAGGCTAATAGAATTTCATTTTAATTTTGGCCATAAAAATTATAAAAAATATATTTTTTTTTTTTTGTAAACTGCCATTCAAAAGTTTGGGATCAGTAAGATTTTTATTGTTTTTTTTTAAAGAAGTCTTTTCTGCTAATCAAGGCTGCATTTATTTGATTAAAATACAGAAAAAACAATAATATTATTGCAATTTAAAATTGTGGTTTTCTATTTTAATATACTTTAAAATAGACTCTATTCCTGTTATTCAAAGCTGAATTTTCAGCATCATTACTCCAGTCTTCAGTGTCAGATGATCCTTCAGAAATCATTCTAGTATGCTGATTTATTTTCAGTGTTGGAAACAGTTGTTTTTGGAACCTGAGATACTTTTTTCAGGATCCTTTGATGTATAAAACATATGTAATATATAAGAAACATAAGAAATATATGTATGTAAAATAGAAATAAATATATATATATATATATATATATGTATGTATGTGTGTGTGTGTGTGTGTGTGTGTGGGGTGCATATATATAAACACATTTCAATTCTTTTTGTGTGTGTGTTATGTGTAGGTGATGTGGACGGTGGACAGTAACAGAGAGATGGTGAGGAACGTGGCTCCAGGTTTACAGCAGACATCTGTGCAGAAGCTGCCTCTCGACACACTCCATCATAAAGGCATCAGCAGGGTCCTGCTGCGCTACAACCAGGCCTCTGCGCAGGACGTCCGGTAGGATGCTGCCCTATTTACAGACACCTGGTCTCGCTTACAACATCTACATTACATAATACAGGACAGTTTTGGAACAAAAGCTGCAGTGTCTGTGCCACTAGTGTAATGGACTCGAAATGCAAAAACCTGTAATTGCGCTGTAAAGTGTGTAAAAGCTATACATATATCTCTGTGTGTTTATTTTAATAGGCTGTATAATGAGAACAACATCAGTCTGACTCTGTATTCGGTGAACGAGCCATGGCTGTATTCCCTGCTGTGGTGCAGTGGAGTGCCGTCTGTCTCCTCCGAGGCCCCGCAGGTGCTGAGGAAGGTGCACTATCCGCTCTGGCTCATGGTACGAACCTCATCTTCTTGTAGATTATTCATTAAGCAACCGCACAAAGCTGTGATGCTTTTCCAAGATATATAATTGATCAGCATCTGCTGTTCTGGCCTTTATTCAAAATGAGAAGCATACTGCCTTTTTTTAAATATATTTTTTGTAGAATATAACTTACAAATATGATAAATATGTTAAGGGGCAAATACGTGATTGAGATTGACATTTTTAAATAATAAATATTGACGATTACCTTATTTAATAATTTATATCAATGTTGAAAAAATGAGCTAGCAATGGCTGTGCTATCTATTCTCTTGCGCCATCTACTGGTGTGTGTGGCTCATTAACGTTTGTGTCTTTTTCTAGAGTCCGGATGAGTACTGCTTGATATGGATCTGTACTGATATCATTTCCTTTGCTGTAGTTCTGGGAATATTTATATTCCAGAAGTAAGTGTTCACTTGTTTGACATGGCATGCTGTAGATTACAGGGATAAGGTTTTATTCTAAGTAAGACCTAGTTCTAGTTCAGTGCTATTTTTGGATAACTTATATACTGTTGTAGTATTTATTCATATTTTGAATTCGCTTTTATTTTTATATGTTTTATTTTATTTAGTTTAGTTTAAGTTTTAGTGTTAATGTTAAATAAATAATAAATAATGTCATATGCATTTGTCATTTTTTGGTTTTATTTATTTTTTAGATTCATTTCAGTTTTAGTCATTTTAGTACTTCAAATTATTTGACTTTTTCTATGATTCATAATGAAAAAGTTGGTTGCCAAGACAACAATTTATCATTTTTTGTTTAAGCTTTTCATCTAATGTTTTTATTTATTTATTTATTTATTTATTTTTATTTTCCCAATTCATTTTAGATTTAGTTTTAGTTTAGTTAGCCAACTTCTTTCCAACTTTCCAGTACATATACTAAATTACTTAAATTACATTTTAATCTCTTAAGAAGTCATGTCAATCTCATTTACATTATGAGCAATAAAGTATTAGCAAATAAAAAATAATTATTAATGTTTATAGAAAGTTAAAGTATCTATATGCAAATGTGTAGCTTATTCTGCTGCATCTGAAATGTCTTTTATAACGTTTTTTAAATATTTCTTAATATTTCATGTAATTTTATTGGTATTATAAATTTAATATATTTATTTATTATTTTATTTTTATAAAGTTTTTTTTTTTTTTATTTATTTTAGGTTATAAAGTTTGTTTAAAGTCACTCCTAAAACATCTAGCTTGTAAATTCTAGTAAATAAATATGAAATACCTGTTTCACACAATCAAATGTTTTAGTTCCATCAGATGTAATCAAATACAGCCTCCCATGGGAAATTCACATAGTTTGACCTTTACAAAACAAATATTAATGCATCGTGAAACATGATTATCTCTAGTGTGAAGGAGAAGGAAAGAAGGATAAGAAGAAAACGTGTTTGCCTTGATGTTGTTTTGCATTATAATATTATGTTTAATGCTGGAGATCAGCATCACTAGGAAATGTATGAACTGAAAACTCAATGTTATGTTGGGCTCTGGATCCTCTACGTTTGCTGCGCTTGCCATAGGGACATTTGCAACTGCTTTTCTGAACTGACCTCTTAATTCTCTCCCTTTCTTTTACTCTTGTACCCTTTCTTCCACCTCTCCTCCTCTTCTTCTTGCTCTCTGCCTGATGTGCATGCTCCTCTTCTCTGCTGCATTCTGGCATCTCTCAGCTATCACATGATCAGGTAATTGGGTCAGCGCTGCTGGCCCATGCTGCCAGTGTATATCTCCCTTTCTTGCCTTTCTTTCTCTGTATAACCCTGTTTCAATCTATCTGCCTGGATCTTTCGTTCTACCTGTATTTTGTCAATGCTATTACTAACTCTTCTCACTAAACCACAGCCCACATGATTACACTTTAATATCACTGCTTATCATTTAACATATAATTAATATTTAATTGAGGTACATTATGTGGAATGACTTGGATAAAGGTTCACAAACAGGAAGACTTGATGGTTTTGCTAAGTCATTCCGCACTCATCCACTAGGGGGTGACAATCACATGACTGACAGTTACAGACTATTTAGCTGGCTTTTGTTTCAGTCAGAGAATAATTTTCTGTCGTTGCAGAAGAGGGTTTTTTATCCCCCACGAAAACAGTTTACACTTAGATGGAAGGTTATCTATATTTCTACCAGCTATCCAGTTGAATTTAAATGCTTTTGTTTTGGACCAAAAAACACCCCAAAATCTCAGTTTTGACTGATGCTGTCAGATTAAAAGATATTATTAGAATAAATAAATAAACATAATAAAACATACATGGTATTTTAGGTCATTTGAACAGATGGTCACTATACAGTAGCTTTAGATTAACAGCTTTGTTTTAGTTCATACATATATGTAAAACCTTAAGAAAGTTTGGGTTTGGTTAAAAAAAAAAAAGTTTGATTAGAAATACAGTAAAATAGTAATAGCGTGAAATATCGTTAGAGTTTAAAATAATGTTTTTACTGTTTTAATATAAATATATTTCATATTAAAATATAATTTATTCCTTTGATGGCCAAGCTGAATTTTCAGCAGCCATTACTCCAGTCTTCAGTATCACATGATTCTTCAGAAATAATTCTAATATTCTGATTTGCTGCTCAAGAAACATTTATTATTATCAGTTTTGAAAACAGTAACTAAATATTTTTGGTGGAAACTGATACAACTGATACATATTTTTTTCAAGATGATTTGATAAATAGAATGTTTAGAGAATTAAAGATTAACTTAAAATATAAATAATTTGAAATGTAATAATAGACTTTGCTATCACTTCTGATCAATTGAATGCATCCTTCCTTAAAAAAAATTTTATAGGTAATGTAAACACACTGTATATATCAAAGACTACCAATTACATTAGTAGATCACTGTGAGACTAATGATTTTAAAAAAGCATAGATTTTATTAGCTGAGTCAGCAGTATCAATGTGAATTCTGTTTGGAGATGTCACTAAAGTCAGTCTGTGTACGTGTGTGTGTGTGTGTGTGTGTGTGTGTGTGTGTGTGTTTGTGTGTGCACGTGATCACAGGTGGAGAATGAGCGGGATGCGGAGCTACAACCCAGAGCAGATCATGCTAAGCGCAGCCGTCAGGAGATCCAGCAGAGATGTCAACATCATGAAGGAGAAGCTCATCTTCTCTGGTAAGAGCCACCTAACCACATCCTTTTGACGTTTCTCATATTGCATGTGTATGAGAGTGCTATTTGTAAGCTTATTACACTTTGCTCTGAAATACTGGATTCTGATTGGTCAATCAAATCTTTTTATAACAATCACTAAACTACATATTTCACCATTGTCCATGGCACAATCCATGGCACAATACTGGTGCTGTTTTTTCATGTGTCATATATTACTTTACATTGTTTCTCTTTTTATACCAAGAAGTTTGAAAAGCTTATTAGCACTATCTTGTGACTCAAATCTGAAGGACTTTATAGGGTTTATTTTAAAGGAATAGTTCACCCAGGAATGAAAATGTGCTGAAAATATACTCGCCCTCAGGCCATTCAAGATGTAGAAGGGTTTCTTCATCGGAACAGATGTGGAGAAATTTTGTATTACATCACTTGCTCACTTGCAGTGAATGGGTGTCGTCAGAATGAGTCCGACTCAGAAACACCACTCCAGTCCATCAAGTAATGTCTTGTGAAATGAAAAGTTATGTGTTTTTAAGGTGTTGTTTTTATCAGATGTTTGGACTGTCATTCTGATGGCACCCATTCACTGCTGAGGATCCATTGATGTTTTTCTTTGATGCATAGCTGTGTAATAAGTGGGATAATGTACAGCCAATGTTCATTATCGCATTATCTAGAGTGACACAAGATCTCTCTGTCGTGTTTTTTTTTTTGCGATTTATGTCCAGTTGACTGTTCATGTGTTGCATGCAATGTGTTTTTGGATTAATATTGTGTGTGCATGTGTCCCAGCAATGTTTGCATGCCTCTGTGTGTGTGTTTGCCCTGTCTCTAAGGTCAGCCACAGTAGCTGTCCACCTCCTGGGTTTGAGTCTGTGTCACCGCATCCCTTCATCCCATTCCATCTCATTCCC
Source organism: Cyprinus carpio (assembly GCF_018340385.1). Taxonomy (NCBI): domain Eukaryota; kingdom Metazoa; phylum Chordata; class Actinopteri; order Cypriniformes; family Cyprinidae; genus Cyprinus; species Cyprinus carpio. Next base: position 19,948,862 of record NC_056611.1, read on the forward strand.
TCCCCTCTCCTTCCTGTCTCTCACTGTCTACCACCATCCCGTCTCTTCCTGCATCCATTCTTCCATCAATCCATACTCCGCTGACATCCCACAGCTTGAATGATAGGCCAATGGCCAGAGTAACTTTGGCCTGCGTTTGGTGAGTATGAGGGTGATGATAACTAACCCGATCATTCAGATATGTGGAATTCACAAAGAAGATCTACAGTTTGCTTTTTCACCACTGGCTCTGTTCCAAGTGTGCAAACTACATAAGTAGCTACCATAAAAAGGGTATTAATATATTGAACCTTATGACTGAGTTGAAATGTTCTATACAGGCATAAACTTAGTGAACGGTCACACATGCACTCCTTACCATTTTTTTTAATTTTGAAGTAGTTATTCTATGTAGTTGTTATTTTTTTTAAGTCTCTTTTGCTCACCAAAGGCTGCATTTATATAATCAATTTATATTTGAATATATTTTAAAGTAATATTTTTTTTTTTTTTGGGATTAAAATAGAATTTTTTTATTTTAATTTGTTTGAAATTTTTTTATTATTATATTGTTATTTTAATTTTATTGTAGAATATAGTTTCCATCTCGGATTTCTTCAGTGAACAAATTGCTTTTCACAATTACACTATCTGTAAACAATATGTGTAATACTGACTTTGGCCAAGATTTTTAGACAAAAATCCATCTTATAAGGTAGGAAAAGTATGTGGTTTACTGTTTTAAACTGTTTTCACATCAGAGTCACACCTGTGATACCAAATAAAGTGCTGTCTTGGTAGGCAGCTCACTAGGGTTTGGAACAGAGCCGGTATATCTCCAGTATGATTGAAGATCCTTGGTTTGTGGAGGTCTTGTAAACGTTGTGGGCGTTAAGCATAATTTGTATTGCCTCCTGTCATCTTATTCCACAGAGGTGAGCAACGGAGTCAGCAGCGATGAACCCTATATGGAAAATGGATTTAACTACTACACCAATTAAGACATTGCTCATTGACACATGGAACAAAAAATTACATCACATCCTGATCAAGCTTGTGGTGTCTCCTCTGAACTACTGACTCCATTCTTAGCCTACTGTTTCTGATGGACCCGTGTACAGAAAATTATTTTTTTCTTCCACTATTAAGTTGATTGTTTTAATTTCTGGACAGTAAAGAGAAGTAAAAAGTGCGGTTCTTCTGTTGACTTTCCAAATCTGTGGCCTCTTTCCCCTACTTAACGCTTGAGGATCCTGGAATGCCTGTTACTTGCTTCGTATTGAAAGCATGCCTGTGATAATATAGTGGATTTTATCTGTCGGTTTTTGGGGATTTTATTTTTCTAATCTTCCATAGCCAGCCAATGTGGAGTATAACATATTATGCCAGTTTTTCTTTTTTTATTTCTAGACCATGGTTTGGTGTGATATTAACAGTCTAATGATGCCTTCTGTTCAAACGGTTGTGCATTTTTAAGAATAAACAGGTGTTTACAGAGTGCCTGCCTTTGGCCTTCAAGTTATATTCGCTGTATTTAATATATATCACCTATTTAGCATGTGGTTCAGTTGTCATTTTGGAAGGAAATCACCCAGCCTTATCATTTATTAGGTATGATGCCAGATTACATGGAATATTTATGTTTGGCATATCTGTGGTTTAATTTAAGGAAAAAAAATCCTGTAGTTAGGTTGAAATGGTGGATTACAGAAACCAAAACTTAAAGATCCATGAAAAAAGTTCTGTCCAAAATTGAGTTTGGATTGTATAGTTGAACACTGTTTATAAAGGAAGCTGGCTTGGAGTTTCAATGCTGTGCAATATTACTCGGACACTGTCCTTGTCCGGACATTGTCATTTTAGTCTGAACACTTTTGAGTAGCTTTTCATGTATTAAATATTTTGTACAGGGCTTCCCATTACTGAGATGTCCTGACCCTTTACTTAATATTGTAAATGTGAGATGTGACATTGTTTACAGTGGCTCGTGCTGTCACACAGAGGACGAGGCTGAAAGCTTGTGCTGTTTGATGTTTTTATTTTGTATTGATGTGTTTCAGAGGTCGAGCAATAAAAAAACTCTGCAGTTTTACCAAAGTTTGTTCTTTGCACAGTAGCAAAAGTTAAAGGACTTTAATCACACACACAAACCAGGTTCTGTGCATAATGCAACAAATAAAATGGTACAGGAGTGTACAAAAATAGAATTCAGTGTTTTGTAGAATTACAGTAACGTTTTGAATATGCATTCACACTGATAATTGTTTTCCCTTTTTACTTTGTGCAATGTTCTGAACTCCTCTATATGTAAAGTGCATTAAACTATATTCACACTTTGCAAAAAGTATTTTCACCTCTAATATTAAGCTTTTAGCATTATATAAACAAAACTGGTCAACACAAAAAGCAACATCTTTTTTTTTTTTTTTGGTCCATGTGGGTAATTATACTTTACTTTTATAATATGCAGAAAAATGTGAACCTAAACACGAAATATATTTAAACATTTATATATATCTTAATTCACGTTCTTATAAACGCTTCAGTTTGAAGAGTTAATGAACTAAATACCACATTGGTCATGCTGGTACATTTTTAAATTATTTATATTTAACAGTTGGCAGGTAGTATTATGGTTTACTAATACTTAACTCTATTTATATATAAAAAAGCATCACAAAAAAGACAGTAAGTCTTTAAAAATAAAGTACAAATCAGACTATGCTTAGTCTACGGTACCCATTTAACTGTGGCAATGATTAAAAAGGCACAAGCAAAACTCCAGTAGACAAAAACAGCTACCTGAAATCACAACTAGCCCTGGCAAAATAAATAAATAAATAGCTGAGACTGGAATGATTATTCAGTTATATACAAACAGCTGCTTCCCTGAATGTAACATCATTAAACCTGCTAAAACCAGTTGTCAAAGACTTATTGCACAGTTAGTACCAGTTAGGCATAAAGATGGCAATAAACTAACCAATATGGTCCCAAGCAGACACTTGCTCAAGATAACGGGAAAAACATTCTCTCAATGCTAAGATAAATGTATACATTTTTAATTTGGGCCAACAAGTCCAGACATTTAGTACAAATGCTCCAGTAACCATTGTGTTTGGCCCAATCAGGACTTCATTGCAAAGCTGTGTTTAAGGAAGCAAAAACATATAACACACACATCGTTTAACCGGTTTTTGGTTTGTTGGCACATGGCAGTCATGTGACAAAGTAGCAGTTTAAGTTTCTCAACCAATCAGCTGAAGTTGGTCTTACGAAGGTGCCTGTTGGGAATCTCAATTGCGCTGACCTGAAGAGGCCACGAGCCGCCCATGATGCCTGCTTGAATGGCTACCCCAGTCACCACAGCCAGGTCAGGGTCCACTGAGGTGTTTGGTTCCTTTCCAAAGAACTGACTAATGAGCTGTCTAATGCGGGGGATCCTGGTAGACCCTCCCACCAGGACAATCTCATCCACTTCCTCTTTCTCTAGATGGCCCTCTATGAGGACAGTCTTAATGGGTGCCAGAATCTTCTGGAAGAGATCTGCATTCAGCTCCTCAAAGAGTTCCCGTGTCAGCCTCTCCTGAAACAGGACTTTTTCCTCCTGCGCTCCGTTCGCTCCCGTTGTTTGCAGGTGAAGAGGAACACGGAGGTGAACGTGAGGCTCCTGGGTGAGGTTGAGCTTGGCGGCCTCCACGGCCTGTCGGAGGAGGTGGATGTCTTCTTTAAGAGTAGGAGGCACGCCGTACTGCTGCCGCGCTCGCTCAATGCTGTACTGCAGCAAACGCTGGGTGAAGTCCTGCCCTCCAAGCTTGTTATTACCTGTGGAGATGAAGACCATGCGTTAATCTCGTGCTGAAACAGGAAGGAGGTTGTGCACCTGATGTGACACCATTTCCATGTGTGTTAGGTAAATGTCAGTGAGGTTTTGCTGAGATTGCACTACCTAAAAAACTTATAACCTAAATACCCATTGAGGTCAAACCACAGAGCCTGGGGAAAAACATGGTATGTGTATTCAAATAGGTCATAACCAGGGTCCCTACATTCTCTAAACAATGAATTTCAATGATTTTCTATGCATTTTCTAATAATTTGTGATGACTGTATGGGGATTTGAAAAAACACAACTCACAGAAATACTGTAGAACTGAACTATAAAAATTTTCATGACAACAAAAATTCCATGAAATTTTAATATATTTAGATTTTAATATTAATGTATTACAAATATAACATTATAAGATAATATAAATGAATTGTTTTATATTTTAAAGGTGTATGCTGTGCTATGGGGAGTCATTTGAATGATGTACTCCCACGGGAGATTGTCATTGTGCTCCTAACAGTTTTCTATTTAAAAATAAAAAATACAATTGTGCATGGTGAATGAATTTCGCCGTGAAGAAATAACGTGACCCGCGCGTGCGATAAGTCGAACCGTCGTGTTGTTTGGGGATACGACGCGCGAAAATTAAACAGCTAAACATGCGCTTTGCCAGCAAAACAACCGAACTGACAATTGGTACTTGTACAACTGAAGAAGCAGAAAATGTATATCTCAGGTCACAAGACAGAAAAACCGACAAAGACAAAACACAAATGTAAACATCAGTACTGGACATAAGTGGAACGATTTGACGACGGAGAAAATGCTGAGTCGCCTCTCTGTTTTGTTGGAAAGGACAGGTAACGTTAACGTAAGGGAATTCATAGTTGTGACTAAAAGCAAAACGCTTTATAAAATGATGAACCTGTCATTCAAGCCTTTAAACCATTTCAGTGAAAATGAGTGAGTGGAAATGATAAAGGATTATGTATTTTATATATAATAATATTAGTCTGAACAAAATCGGCAAAACAAAAAATGCAAATGCACTGTCTTCCAGGAGGTAACGCTTACGTAAAAGCAGAAATAGCACTGTGCCTAGAAACACTAATGTATTTGTTATAATAAAAATAGTAGGACAACAGGAAAATACAAATGAACCCTTTCTGAAGACAAAAACAAATGCAGTGAATGGTCTGTATCAATATTAGAAAGACAACAAGTTTGAACGGAGTTTTCATAACGAAGTGTGGTATTAGTGCAAAAAATCATTTAGACTGCAACACTGGAATTAAAAAAGCTTCAAATTTCTTGCATCTGTAAATGGACATCAGCTGAACATTAATGTGTATGTTAACTTACAATTAACTGCTTGGCAACCATATACAACTAAACTTTGCTTCATGTTACACCCATTATTTCTTCCTCTTCGCTTTAATAAACAAACTCGCAATAATGGAGACAATACAGAGCAGGATGTGTCTCAAATATGCAGCCCTGTCCATTAATAGCCCCACAAATATACCTACCATAGTAAAATCTCTCCTAGTTGATACATTTATAATGTCATATCACCCTGCTCACCTGCCATTGCTCTGGTGAGGAACATGCCACCCTGCTTATTAAGAAGTGACACATCTAGTGTTCCTCCTCCCAGATCCACCACCAGCACATTAAACACTTCTGCTTTATGCAGTCCATAAGCCATCGCCGCCGCCGTGGGCTCATTTATCACCCGCAGGATGTCCAGCCCTGAGGAGGAAGACATGCACAATTATCGATCAGTTATTATCTAACTATTATAGATTTAAACCAGAACATTATCAGCTTTTACAAGGATACTTGTACTGATTTCTATAGAAATAAAAAAAGGTAATTGCAAAACAAGTCAGAATTCCGAGATCTAAACTTAGAATTCTGACTTTTTTCCTCTGCATTCTGAGTTTTCTCAGAATAGCGAGGGAAAAGTTTGAATTGTGAGATAAAAAGTCACAATTTACCTTTATTTATTTATTTTTGTTTGAGTGCCTTTCATAGATTCCAATAGCAAGACATAACCAAGTTGTGACAGACTAATGCTGTGATTACATTAGCAAAGATTTGATTGCAAAAAAAGGTCAATTGTCAATAGCATAGAGAGCTTGCCTTGCACTGAAGTTACTTTCAGCTTTCTGTTGGTCAATGCAGTAAATTTGTGTGAAAAATGTCCTAATGTGGATTCCTAATGAAATGACTGGCTTTTGTGATTAATGTACACCTTAAGAAGTGAGTAGTAAACTGACCGGCTAGGTTAGCAGCTCTTATGGTGTAGTTTCTTTGCCTCTCATCAAACTCTGCTGGCACTGATATAACCGCTTTATTGATAGGTACTCCTAGTTGTTTCTCCGCCATCTTTTTCATTTTCAGCAGGAGGCGGGATCCAATGAATTCAGGAGTAACTGTGAAGGTGCTATTTGTAGAGACTAAAAATTCTGCACTCCTGTTGTTGAATATCACTAAAAAAGTAAAGAAAATGTTAGAGACACTGTAAGCATTGCAAGGGCAATTAAAGACTGCATAATATAAAATGTGTACCTTAAATGGGTATCGTGCGCTCTCTTTCTCTAAAGTGTCTTCGTCGAAAATCTTCCCTATAAATCTCTTGGCATCGTAAATTGTGTTTTGAGGATTTATGTCAGACAATTCCTGGCCCTCATGTCCAGAAAACACACCGGTGGGGGTAAATGACACCACACTCGGAATCGTTTTGCGACCTTTGTCATCTTCAATAACCTCAATCTCGCCTGTGCCAGGCTGAAACACTCCCACAGAGCAGAAAGTGGTCCCAAGATCCAACCCAATGACCCTGGGCTTCGGAGGGGGCAGGTACTGCTGTCCCAGATATCCTGCCAGGAACAAAGCCAGGATGACAGAACCTGTAGGGACACACAGAAATATAGATATATATGACTAAGAAAAAATGGTCAAATCAAGAAAATTATATAGTTATATAGGCTACCATAAAACTTAATGGTTATTATACGCATGTCGTTCATCTGTATTATAAAAGTATATCATCCAAAAACGTGATATGTAGAAAAATAAAACACGGCCATTCTAGATCATATTTCTGGTGCGTTAATGCGCAAACATGCTGTCTTAGATTTTGAAACAGCCGCTGTAACTTCTGTAGAATAAAGAACTGACACCAGCTGTGTCTATAAGTGGTGTACATTTTTTTCCTTTTTTGTTTCAAGTTGGACAATATATCTATTGGTCTGTCTGATATACCGGTAGTTACCCACGTACAGTCAGTTGTTAGATGCGTCAGTTCTATTTCTAGCTAACGGCTACATAGAGATGGTTGTTCTGTTTAATATGACATATATCTTTACGAGTACATTAGTTTAATTTAACACTTACCTATTATGGACATTTCCCCGGCCATGTTTCCAACCCAATATGTTATGGATTTTTGTATAAGAGATGTTCATTCAGTATCTGCGCTGACTGAGCTAACATACACGTCGACCTAATACGGACTGTTTGGCTGATGGGGGTTGTAGTTCTTTTAATCAGTAGCATGGTCAACAATGTAATCGCAACTGCTGCTGTTAACTACATTTCCTAGAATGCACTGTAAAGCGAGTACTTCCTGTAATATTTTTTAGTTTCGAAACCGGAGACTTTAAAGAAACTCAGCATTCTAGTGCGCAAGACAGTATGCATGGTACTAAGGAACAAATAATAATAATAATAATAATACATTTGAGCAATATCAAAAGTAAGGTTGTAATTAAAAAAAAATATTATTGGCATAGCTTATGTAGTAGTATTATTGTTAATAAATAAAAATACACTGCCCGTCCAAAAAAAAAAAAAAAAAAAAAAAATTTACCACCTGGATTTAACTAAGCAAATAGTAAAGATCCTTCCACTGGATAATTACTGCATAGATGATTATGTTATGTGCCCAAAGAATGAGGTCAGCTGACTACTTGAATATACTGAATGACCAGGTTATTCCATCAATTAATTTTTTCTTCCCTGATGGCACAGGCATATTCCAAGATGACAATGCCAGGATTCATTGGGCTCAAATTGTGAAAGAGTGATTCAGTGAACATGCAACATTTTCACACATGGATTGGCCACCACAGAGTCCAGAGTCAGACCTTTACCCCAATGAGAATCTTTGGGATGTGCTGGAGAAGACTTTGCCTGCCGGTCTGACTCTCCCATCATCAATACAAGATCCTGGCGAAAAGTTAATGCAAAGAATAAATGTTGTGACATTGCAGAAGCTTATCGAAATGATGCCACGGTGAATGCATGCCATAATCAAAGCTAAAGGCAGTCCAACGAAATATTAGAGTGTGTGACTTTTTTTTTGGATGGGCAGTGTATTTTTCCACTCTTACATCATATGCATCTGATCTGAGTTTCTTGTTTTTTGACAACCCCCCCCCCCCCCTTTCACAAGCAGGGAAGTCAAATGAATAAATGTGGTCACACATATTTATTTCCTGCCACAAGACCTTAGTTGATAATAAATATGTATGAAAACTTTTTTTTTTTTTTACAACTGACAAACTATAAACTTAAGGGGGAATTGTTTCAAATAACTTTTTCATTTACAAAAAAAAAAAAAAAAAAAAACATTTTAGGTAAAATCAAGATTGTATCAATAAACATTAGTCATTACCAATATATATTAGCATGTTGATCAGAGACGGGAGTTGCGTATTAAGTTTTAATTCAGGTAAAGTATGGAAACTGGAAAGTGCTTTGAAACTAAACCTCTGTATCAGTCAGTGCACGTGACTAGTCATCTGGAAACTCATCCCACCAAACACCCACCAACACCAAATAGTTATTTTGAGAAACAGATGGAAAGTTAATAGCATAAATGTTAACTGTAGTAGCAATTTGTGTTCAAACACAGCCAAATGAGGAAGTAAAAGAAAGCTTCAGAATAAATAACATTTTTTAATAATATTATATACAATTCAGTCATCATAAACATTTGTAAAAGCTGTAAAAATTCCTCACACACAAGTTTGTTGCCATGAAAGTTCAAATAACATCTGCATTAACAGAATAGGTTACATCAACACAAAGCTGAACAAAGAATGTCTAAATAAAAAACACAAGTACATCTAAATGAAAGACGAGCACAAAAAAGAAAACATATTAACAGTATGTTAAACAGTTCTGTGTCTGTTTGTAGCTTTAACATGAAATGATATAAGGGGAGAGTCACTGGATAACTCAGCAGTCAGGACACTCTGCAGGAATAAAACAACCAGAGTCTCTGGGACAGTCATTATCTTCGTCTTCCTCCTCATTGCCCTTCATTGCTCCCTCTTCGTCTTCTGTAAGCCAAACCAAAGAAAGGTTAAATCTCTCATACAAACTCCTGCTTGTTAATTTAATCTCTGCCAAACAAATCAGGTTTGCATTTGCGCAAAAAACCAAATGAAATTAATGTTAATTAAATGACAGTATGTCTTCCTGGTTATTATCCCACACTCATATCAGCCAGAGCAGCTCAGCCATGTGCCACCTGCTCACAAAGTGAGCCCACATCCAAACGCCAATTAATCCTGACCTGCATTTACAAGAAAAGGCTGTTCCTGACTGCACAGAGCATTATAGATTAAATTAAAACAGATAAGGTTGTGACTTTCAGTAATACTGGACTTGCTGTCTGACTCTAATATTTCAAAAGGGCAGAATTTCATCAAAACACAAAAATAGATGATGCAAAGATTGTGGTATCTGTGTCCTTCCTGAGGCTTGCTGACATAATGTTTCCTGAGATGGTTACAGAGGAAACCAAAATATAGTTTTGCCTAAAGCTGTCAATCAAGCTGCTTGTATTGATACTCACTGCTTGTGACATAGAGGCAGTCTGACGCAGCAAGCAACCTGTGTCTGTGTTCTGGATCGGTCACATTCAGCTCAATCAAATGCCTCTCTTTCAGATGTTTGAGATCATCTACTGTCTGATAGCCATTGAGGAGTAATGAAGATGCATATTCCTGTGACAAAATATAATTTCAACATTAAAATGTGCAATACAGCTTTAAACTATCCAGGCAAAGACAAATTTATGGAGATATATATAATCAAAATTTTAGGGGATTTATCTTGCACTTGCGCTAAATCATATATGTCGACTAGTGTGGATGTGAACGGGCACTTTCAATTAATTCTCTAGGGAGCTGAGTGTTTATTTATTTATTAACTTTTTTTGTGGGATTGATATGTAGTTACAAGGGGTGAGAGTGTCAGAGTAATCAGAAAAGCATAAATATGCCAATGACAAAAAAAGTTGGCAGTATAATTTATACTGTTATAGCATAATTTTTTTGAATTGGCTTTTATTTTTATATTCATTTTATTTTTGTTGTACGTATGTTTTTAAGTGTTTTTGTCACTTTTATTAAACATTGATTATAAAGCTATTATTATTTATATTATTTTATTAATATATCTATCATATATTACTATAATTTACATTGTTATATTCATATTATTTTAGTACTTTACCTTAATTTTTTTTATTTCAGTGAGTTTACAAGGCAGTGTTTCTAAAAAAAATGTTTAAGTGTTTCATCTATTTTAGTAGTTTAACTTAAAATTATTTATTTCAGTTAATTTACGAGGCAATATTTCTAGAATTTTTTTTTTTTTTTAGTTTTTCATCTAATATTTAGATTTTATTTTTTTCATTTTTTTTCAGTTACAGAAAATAGTTTGTAATAGTTTTTATTTTAGTTAACAATTAAAACACTGGTGGCAGCCAATCAGTGTGACATATGTGTCCTGTCTGTGGATATACCTCTAAATGAAGTCTCTCTAATAACTCCAGCAGTGTATTCGGTCGTGGCTTCTTGCATACTTTCACAGGTCTTATATTTGGGGCCTCCTCCTCTTCTTCCTTCTCTTTCTCAGGCAGAACATCCACATAAATAAACTTGAAATTTCCCACTTTATTATTAAGCAAGCCAGTCCATATGCCCATAGGTGGTTTACTTATGATGCTGATGATGTCTCCCACCTGAAAAAGTTTACCAACACCATTAACTTACTCATTTAAAATTGTGCTGATTAATTCAACTGGAAGCAATCTTGAATTAAAAATTTTTTTTATTTCACCTTCAGTTTTAGTGAGTCTGTATCATATGGACTGGGTACAAAGTCTGTATGTACTTTAGCTCGCCCGCAGAACTGTCCCGTGTAGGGCACTTCCTCCTCCAGTTTCAGGCTGTCTCTGTTACTGGATACATCTGAATTGCTAGCCACACCACCCGAGCCAATAAATATAAAAACAAAAAGAGTATGATTATAATGTCAAATCACTTTCCACTTCAGTCGCTTGTGTGTAGATTCTTACTGGATGAGCTCTGTCCACTGTAGAGGCTTTCTAATGAGTTGCTGGTTTGGTCTGAGCTCTTCTCTGCTGGAGACCCATTCTCTGTTTCTCCCTCAGTGTCATCACCCTGCGCCAAACAAAACATCAGTCTGGATATTTGTATGAACTATTCTACAGATTAAGTGACAGGGAGAACTGGTTGGTTGGTTGGTTTCAGAGGTTGGTTTTGTGGGTCATAATTTCTGGGTCATAATGTACACTCTCAGTAAGGTACAAAAATGTCATTGCAGCAGTATCCTTTAAAACTACTAATATGCACATTTTAGGTACTAATATGTGAGGTACTAATATGTAGCTTTAGGACCTTAGGGTATGGCTTTGTATTGTCAATTTCTGAGAGTATACTTCATTTTTTTTTCTGGGTCAAAACAGAAGTTAAAAACAGATTCAAATTTAAAAGAGTCATGAACTGAAGAATCAAAATTCCCCTGATCGTTTGACATATAAGAGGTCATTGTGTCAAAAAAACATTCTGTACTTTTCAGAAACTTTCTCGTTAGTCTAAAAAGAGCTTATATTAAATCCAATCTGCCAAAACGGCAGGTTGTGGAATGTTCTACTCTGATGTAATAGTGTAGCTAAACAACACCTCCATAGAAGAAGATCAACGCCTGCTTCTACATCCCTGCCTGTTTAGCCCCGCCCACCGATTCGTGACAGAGTAGGTAAATGACAAGAGCGGAAAACGCAGGTCTACGCAGAAACCCAACGATAAACTTTATTTGGTGAGCTTTATTTTTAATTAAGTAATAGACCTCGTCAGTAAGAACTCGGACCTTTGTTCACATCATTTTCTTTTACAAACGAGGCATTATTTGATGTTGGATTTTCAGAAAGATTGAAACTAAGCTAATATTTTGCTGTGCCAAGTATATTGGATTTAACAGTAATGTCGCACCACACAAATGTGAGTAACTGTTTTTATTATGTGGTCACTATTGCTTTGTCTGTTATTACAGATATGTTATATTTCAGTATTTATGTGTTTTTAACCTAAATCACAGCAGCGTCCATCTGTGAAGGACATAGGCTGTCAAACATACAGAAGTGTTAGCCAATCATAGCAGTGGGAATTTACTTCTGAGTCTACAATCCACCACACCTATTTAAACAGAGCATTCTGATGAGAGGGGTTAAAACAGGACAGAAAATAGCCAATTACTTCTAAATTATGATGTTTGTTAATGTAAAAATCTTGATGACATTATAAGTGGACCTCAGAGATGACTACAAAATAAAAAAACAATGGCAGTTCATGACCCATTTAAAATATATAAATGTTATATATATATTGATATAGACTTTCTTTTATATCAGTTTATAGTTGCTTTAAATCTTACATTATGTGGTCACTATTGCTGCATATATATCTGAATAAATATTTTTTTGTTTTTATACATAATTTAAAAAAAAAGAAAATTTAAGGATAGTAAAACAACCAACAAAGGGAATAACACATTTTTCTTTAAATGTGCCAACCAACCCCTGTACAATCTGATGAACTGCTGATATTTGGGTAATAAAGAACTTTGTTGCTTAATCATTGTCAGTAATCAGATGAGGAACTTGAATTGTGACTCACCATGTCCTCAGAGTAGGATTTGACGTGTTTCTTGGCCATCCGTTTACGCATAGTCATCGAGATGGCTTTCATCTTTTTCCCCAAACTTCCTGGTTTCTCGCAGTTTTCTGCTGTTGATTCAATCTCGGCCTGTTTTATACACGCAAAAACAATATGTTTTGATAATTCTTTTACGTACACACACACACACACACACACACACACACACACACACACACACACACACACACATATATATATATATAAAATCCTCCATCCATTGGTCAGTTAGACAATTGTAATTAAAGTAGGCTGGTGGTTTTTCATTTAAGAGGCAGTGAAAAATATTTTATGAGGAATCATAGAATAACAAACATAGAAACATAATGGAGCATAAACTCTCAGATTAATAAATGTCTTATTCATGCAAATTTCTCTTACCTCAGGTGCTCCATGTTCCTCAAGTCTGGAAGGGGAGTGTTGATTCCTGAATGTATCAAATCTTCCAAAACTGGTGGATCGCTGTGTTAGGTAAATAAAACCAACCACATTTATAAAGGATATAACAGCAAGGCACATGCAACATGTACATGTACATTACTTTGCATAAAAAAAAGTAATTATAGTGTCCATGTCATCAAGTTATAGAGCACTTCAGTACATTTTGTCATAGTTTTACAGTTTTCAATTTGATAAAAACACTGAATGATTCATAATCTGCTCAAAACCTGTCAGCTCTTCCACAGGAAAATGCAGATAATTATCTAAATTTAAAATGTAATCTCAATCAAATAGTAAACTGTGGTATCATAAGATCCATTCTCATGAATTTGACCTTGACAATTCTGTTCGTAATTGTTCAATAAGGTCAAGCTGTTTTCTTTTTGGTATATTGTTCTTAAAAATTTCCATTTTCTTGGTCCATTTTCAAATGTCAGATCTATTGGGATATGGCATCACTGCATGATATAATACCCTTATATATCTACTCAAATAACACCTTCAGATTATTACCTGAACTCTTAAGATACATTAATAAATCCTACCTTTGGTTTAAGACTTTTTGGTTTGTCTGATACATTTGAAGCAGCCCTTTGGAGCATCGCCTTGACGTGTGCGTTCAGTTTTTCCTTAAAATGAAAGTCTAATCTGAAACTAGCGGTTTTACTTCTCAGCTCCACGAGTGTAAGAATGCAATGTCTCAGCAGAACAACCGATTACAAGAACTTCCTTAAATCACACAGGATGTGAGCCAATGCGCGTTCTGTCTATTATCAAGGCATCAGTTCTACAGGGGAAAAACACTAAACGCTTGAGTCTGCATTTTGTGGTTCACCACTTCACAGTCATTTCGAGTAACACAAATTCATAAGTTGGACTCTGTGGCACACACACACACACACACACACACAAAAAAGAATTTCCATAGAGGTGCTTTTTACTGAATTGAACCCTCCTTGCATCATATTAGTTTCATGAAGGCCCTCTGGAATCTGTGCTTCCACTATGTTTTTCATATAACTTTATGATTAATGTTCGTAATTTCACATTAAAACTATAAACATACTCAAGTGAAAGCTTATTAATCAAAATTCCTTTTGTCCTTTGCCCAAATTGCAAAATCCGGTCTCTGTATAGGGGAAGTAGCTCCACTGCACGCAAGGAAGTGGACCCATGCTTTTGAAACACTTCCTGTCTAATTTCACAACTTTTAGTATGGATTTTTTTTGCAAAACTGCACAACGATGAGTTCTATCTGACATCTGTCTTATGTACTTTGCATATGCAAAGCATGTTAGTCATGGGCTCTTTATATGTCAATAATTAAAATCCAGCTTTTATATACATTGAAAACTAAAAGTAAGCCACAAATATGTTTATTTTCCTGAACAATTTGCTTTGTGATAGTATCGAAAAGCAACATTAGCTCAACCAATGTCATGAGTTTGGGGGCGGGACTATTGTTTGAGCAGCAAATGGAAGATGGGGAGAGTGTTCTGGAAATTTGTTTGAAAATAATCAAATTTGCAATTACATTTTGTGTTGCTAGAGGCACAAAAATTAAACAATCTGTGTTTAATTTAATTAAAATTGTGGAATTTAATTTAAAAAAAGGCCTAGTTAAAAATACAGATTGCTGTATAAGGCATGTACTGACCAATAGTGTTCAAGAAAACCCTTTAGACGATGACAGCCTAATCCAGCTGTGTGCAACCTATTTCTTTAAACACTACAAACCTTTGAAAACAAACAGTTCTTCCTACATTTTCATGAGAGCTTTATTTTATTTGAGAGTGATACAGTGTAGTTGTTCACTCCTACTCAGAGCTAGAAAGATGATACATATGAGAATGTAGGAAACAGGAAAAGATTATCAATTTACATGGTCTCCATACAGTATACCTTCAGAAAACACTGGAGGTCATCACCCTGAAGTGTGTAAAAGTATCACTGTTTGGCACAACAGGACAATCTTCGGAAGTCTTATATTGTAATAATAACATGTATTCAGTACTTGATAGGAGGTTAACAGCCTGAGTTTATAACACATGAAATAAGCTTTGATAATTTGCATATTTTTCAAATATTCATGCTTTGCAAAGAATAATGTGAAATAATTGTTTCTTGAGCACCATTAGCATATTAGAATAGATGCTTTTTTTACATCACATTTAGATTATTGCAACTCCTTGTATTTGGGCCTTCCTCAGTCAACCATTTCTCGCCTCCAGATGCTTCAAAATGTAGCTGCAAGGGTGTTAACTAGAGCAAAGAAATCTGACCATGTCACCCCAATCTTAATATCGCTCTATTGGCTCCCAGTCCATTTCAGGTTTCAGTTTAAAATTATTTTGTTTGTTTTTAAAGCTCTTAATGATCAAGCCCCCTCTTATTTCAAGGATCTTTGTTTTTTTTAGTATATTGTCTTCCATGTTATTTTATTCTTATTTTTTTTCTTCTTAAAACTCTATTCAGCACGTTGGTCAGCTATGCTGTGTTTAAATGTGCTATATAAATAAAATTTACTTATTTACTAGAATGATTTTTCAAGAATCATGTGACACTGAAAACTGTAAGTAATGGCTGCTGAAAATTGAAAGCTGAAATATACTTCTTCACACATGGCATAAAACTTCTTCCAATAACGTTTAAAAATACTTTTGAATGATAGTATATATATCAAATTTTGAATGATAGTATATATCGAAAATGACTTACACTGGAGGCACAGAAATCCACACTGGTGCTAGAACGCAACACTCCTTTGGGGAAGGAGTCTCTCTTCGAGTTTCGAATGTTGATTTTATCTTCTTGACTTGGAGTTGTGGATGTAGTCCAGTCACAGATGTGGACTCGATATTCATTGCAGGGAGGCAGACAGGTGTTGTTGGCTGGTATCCAGTTTAAGGCTGTTTCAGTGGGGTTACTCCAGCGATGTCTGGCAGGTGCTGTCTCCGTGACCCTTGACCCCCCAACAGTGTCACACATCATTCCTTTGGCACCTTTGATGTGAGCTTTGGAAGACAGATAAAAAATATCAATAAATGTCATTGACATTACAAACAGCATTTGATAAAAAACAACACAAAACAAGTAACTGCTGTTGCATCAGGTATAATAGGTTTATTTACATGTCGTTTCTTGTGTTGGAGTTCCTCTTTTACTGCTTTTCCTCTCTACTTTTTTCATCCGTGTCCCTCTTAGCTGTGTCATGTGTGCAACTGCTGTCTCAGGCTGTCAACAGAGTAAAATAGTAATTAAATGACATTGTTAAATAATACCTACATACATGCATGCATATTAAATAAAATAATTAAATGAATTAAATAATTGTTATAAATAATTACATATAATTCTAACATATAGGAACATTAATATATAAAAAAAAAAATTTTTTTATTCTACACCCTTATTTTGCTGACGATATTGATAACTCTCAACAGTGAGTCCATTGACGGAGTACTACACTGGTGAACACATAACAGATTTAGCAGTCTCGACTGACTCTAATGCCATGTGGGCAAAGGGATTACATGGGCAGAACGTGCCCCTCACCCAACCATCTGTACAGACACAATCAACAACGATACCCTGAACAGGGACAACTGTTGTTCCAGCCCCTGTGTAATAAATGATGATCAGTTACATTCCAGCTGGCACAAAACACCTGGGAGGACAGGGCTTGAACTCACCATGCCATTCTGTTTGCTTCTTAGCTGATCTTGGTTTGGATTACACCCCTCATAATAGACAATCTACCAATGAAAGAATCAACATTTAAAATAGAAAAGGTGATGAAATAAATAAATATGCCATAAACATGTTCTAGGTTAAAATTTGAATTATACCAACATAACTCAGCTAGACACAAATGTCAAGTGTTTCCGACCTGGACAGGAATCTCTTGCTGTATGTTTCTTGAAATGGATTTTCTGTCTGCCATTGTCTGGCTTTCAGCCCTTCTTATAGCTCTCACCATATCTGAAATTTAAGCATGTTTAATAAAATTATTAGCAACCAAGTCACTATATAAAACGTTTGCTTTTTTTAAAAGTTTTTTTTTTATTAAGACATTACATATCTCTGTTAGACAAACAAAAAAGTTTAAACCAAAGTGGAGCTCAAAATAGTACATTCCGTAAGAGAAAACTTATGTGGTTTTGCACCTCGTTTCCTGTTTTGCTTCTTCAAGTATTTTTGACGAGAGGAAATACCACATGGCAGGTGATTTTACTCTGCTTAGTCAAGGAAATGTAGCACATCCATACAGACAGGTTCAACAGCATTATTACCTTAAAATAAATGTGCACCACCATTTGAAATTCAGATTAGAGTAAGCTTATAATCTATTCATTATCTTTTAAAAATAACAGTGATTAAAATATTTGAACATCGTCATTTTATCAAAAGCTCTAAGCTAAACTACATTTAACATTAGTTAGATTGTAACATTACAAAAAATCAGATGAATTTGTTAGAATGTATAGTTGATATTGAAATTGACATGTTCTATGTTGTGACATACTATACAACATCTAAAACATTTAGCAATTTTTTTTTAATAATTATTATGCATCTTTAATAAACCTAAAATAATAATAATAATTGAGAGATTAAATGGAATATTTTTACTTTTAAAACTATTGTATCACACCACAGGGCCACTTCTCCCTTATATATTTTTATGATTTAAGAAGTCCTTTGAAAGTCCTTCACAGTTGTAAGAAGCTGAAGTCTAGGGCTCTATTTACAATTAAGACCCTGCTGTTTCTTAATTAATCCCACACAGGACAGGCAAGTGCTTTAAGTGAGCTGATGACTGCACAACACTGTCCATTCACTGTCAGTGGGATTTGACGCGGTCAGAATCGTATAGGCCATCTGATTGGCCAATAGTAAGTGATGCTGCTTAGCTGTGTGTGTCTTGTAAATGAAATCCAGTCGGGCTTAACCTACAAATCCTCAGAGTGGTTTTACCTTCATTCTGATTCTTCCTCAGGAGGACTAAATCTTCCTGCATTTTGGCACTGGGCCAGACAGAATTAGTGCAGACGGTATTATCTGCAGGAGGGAAATCAAAACCATTAGGGGTTTGTTCATTTAAGGTTCACTAATGTTCCATGCTTTTACTTTTTCACTCTGTGGAATCTCATTTAAAGGCAAGAAAATGTAGAAAATCTGGTTTGTCCTTTCATTCATGTTCATAATGATCTGATACACACTGTACCTTTCTTTTTCATTATCTATTTACTGGTTTGCTGCCAGTCAAGTTAGTTGAGCATTAAAGCAATTGCAGATTAGTCATGTGATGCAGAAAGAAGTAGTTTAAGAAAATGTATAAAATATCTCTCAAAATATCACATACCTAAAGCTTCATTTTCAGAAACGGATTTTGGTAGTGAACTGAAAGAAGATGCAAAGAAACATTTAAAAAGAGTACATTTGGCATTCTCTGTCTGTGTGAAAGCCTCAAGGGCTCTTTCACTTTTGCTTTGACAAGAAGTTCAACATTTTTCTCTTTCTCTTCTCTGTTGACTAAAAACACCGACTGAACTCACCTTTGTTTCTTTTTTCTAGTGTTGTCTGAGTTGATTTTTGAAATTTCCTGTAAACAAATACAGTATGAGACACTTTGATCATTTTATCTAGAAACTTTAACATGCAGGGTCGTCTGTTGTTGCATGTATTTATTTGAAATTGTGAAATTATGTGAAATATGTTCTCAAGATTTCGCAAGCCTGTTATTTCAGGTTTCTCTCTCATAGGCAGGCCTAAAATAGACCTTAATATATTTCCATATGGTTACAGCACAATCTATTAGCAGCAGCTTTCATTTAATGGAAGCTCATCATGTCCACAGCAGTGTTATAGCATGCGTCCAGATGGCCGATACATTTCCCATGACAGTGCAGTATATGGATTCAACATTCCAGCAGTGATTTCTATAGTTACCATGGAGATAGAACGCCCCGCACTTCTCCATTTGGTGGCTTCATCTGAGAGAACAGCTGGGCTGCAGGACCTGCTGGGGATGGTGTACACCTGAGCCTCACAGGACTCCTGCACGGCCTCGTACAGGCTGTCCATAGAGCCCTCCTACAAAACAACATCATGTCGGTCACAACCCGTGCTGCTAATAATGTAAAGTAAAATATATGTAAGACTCACTAAATATCTGATTTATTATGAGGGTCCCCGACGGACCTTGTTACAAACATGATTATTATAGTTAACTAATACTGAAATCTTAAACGAATTATTGTTACTAGAAAAAAATTAACTAAATTAAAAAAATCTAAACAGCATTAAATGAAATATAAAAATAATAATTCTTTTAAAAACTAATAAAATGACAAAAACAACAAAATTACTAAAACTTTAAAATAGCATTTTCAGTTAGTTTATCTTAATGTATTAAAATAAATAAAATAGAAATAAAAATAAACTATATGACAAAAAACAACACAATTATTAAAACTTTAACTAAAATGAACATAAACAGAAAATCTAAAAATAAAAAACATTCAAAATATTAATACAAACTATAATAGCGTCTCAACTGAAAGATACTAAAATAACCCTGTTTATACCTTGTATAAAATTAAGTGTTGCATTTTAAGCTTGGCATTTTAAACAGGCATATAGTACAATAATAATATAAAATAATTAATAATCAACATTAAAATAATTGTTGATATACAGTGTCATATGCAAGTGCATTTAAAATGAACTTTCTAAAATGTGTTATGGGTGTGACAGTGAAGCATTTAGCTTAAATTAAGCTTCATAACTTCAGCTTTGGTTGAAACTAAGTTCATAATGTATTTTTGTCTAAAGCAAATCATCTCTTTTTAAAACAAAAATTAGTCAGAAATCAAACAATTAATATAGTACAACCACCGATCCTCTAGGGGTCACAGACCACCTGTTTAAGACCCTGATTTATTTCACAGTGTTTATATTGTAGTGCATTTGAGTGCAAATCCATTTGTGCAAAAGATGACACAAATAACCAGAAGCATTAGTTTGCTTACAGAAAATCAGACCAGCGTGAATTCAGTGAAGAGGAAGCACCATTAATCATAAACTGCACAGGACAACACAGCATCTGGCAGAGAAACTCAGTTCAATCTACACATTTCATCAATGTGTGTTGTTTTATAAAAGTAAAAAAAAAAAAAAAAAAAATCATAATTTATTTAAATTAAAATATTGTGAAGGTAAGATAAATAAAATGTATCTTTAATGCAAGGGCTACACATGTAAGCCATATTAAAAAACCAATAACTTGACTTCTTAACCAAAAGAAAGCATAATAAAAGGCTCTCGTGAGCAGCTAAAGCTTGGTTCCTGATCTTCATGCATTGTCACATGTTGCCTTCACATCCTCCAGCAGGCCAAGTTTCATACACACACTGTCAGTCTATAAACCACAGAGCCGAAAAGGTGAATCACTTACCAGAGAAAAGCAGAAGAGATTCATTCTGGAAAGTATGGTTTCTTTCCAATGCCCACAGCACAGGATGAACAATGGGACGAGTCAGAGGCAGACAGAGAGCAGAGTGCTTAGTGTTCCAGGCTGCCTACTGCTCACAGATTAATACTGAATGACATCCTTCCGCTAATCCAATAGATGTGGAGGACCATTACCACTCCAGGCAGCCCCTCAATCAACTGCTGAGCTCGTTAATGCTGATGTTGTTTACTTACCAGTGAACTGGGTTGAGAGCTTTTGTTTGCACTATGACAAAGTCACCACAACAACCCTTTGCATAATTTACTGTAAATGCCAGTCACTGGACTTTAAAAATGAGGTGCATAGGCATATAAAGGTTCTTTTTTTATTTTATTTTTTGCAATTTTTTGGATGCAGCACTTACTGTACTCCAGACAACTAAAACTAAAAAAAAATTATATTATAATATTATTTAAAAAAATATATTATTTAGCCATATTTTCTCTAAACAGTAATTTTAATTACATTAAATTTAGACTGAAAACAAACAAGCTATATAGGAACAGAACACTTGTAGTGTCTACACAAGGAGCTTATTTCATGCTAGTGACATAGAAATATACTTGAATATGGCAGTGAGAAATATTTTATTAACCAAGCACCATGTTCTGACTCCATCCACAAGGAAAGGGAAATGAAGGTGACATTAAAGCACAGCCCTTAGGAGAATTCATGATTCAAGTACCTTCAAAAAGCTTGACTGCACTGTAAAACAAATTAGATAACCTAAAATATACTTCATGTGGAACAATCTGAACTAACTTTAGCTCAGAAATTGTATTTAATATGACTGAATCATCCTCACTACATAAGGTTACACCATCGAAAGAACTGTAAAGCTAAGGTCACACAGAAATTTCCCCTTAAGTGCAATTTCACTTTCTACATTCTACTCAAGGAGTGTGGAATGACATTTTGTAATAAGAACTTTATTCACTTATACAAACCTTTTTTTTTTTTTTAGCTAAAGGAAATCTACCCTACTGAGGATGCGCTGTCTTGGCATATGACACTACCTGCTAGCACAGCTAGTGTTTCTTAGCCAAAGTGCATGTGATGTCTTGTCAACAGTCCTTAAGTCGCTTATATCTGGAATTGTCTTGAAATAGACCCAGAGGATTATGGTGCCCAACGCAGCATTTCAGACCTCAGGACAGAAGGTGAATCCGCTTCAAGAATGTCTAAGCTGGTGCAGAAAATGGGTCAGTATGAAACCAAGGTGTTCATGGTTTCTCTCTGACTGTGCACGCAGATGAATGTGAAGGTCGTCAGACATTTGATTTGCTTCAGTGATAATCTGCTTGTTTTGATTTTTGGAAGTTTGCCCAATTATGCAATATGTTCATTTCTTTTGTGTTGCAATGAAAAGGGCAGTTTGAGGTGATGGCTGGTCTGGCACTAGCACAACTAATGCACTCAAATAATTAATGTGCCCTTGTGAATTTAATGAAAAGTTCTGCATGTTTACAAATGCATATTCTGAAGTAATTCAAGTAGCAGATTCAATTGTAAAGTCAACAAGAAATCAAAATGAAGCCTATTTAATTTCTTAATGCACGACCCTGGTTTTATTATGCATAAACCATTGTGCAATCCATTAGTGTTGCTATTTCAAATTAATATATGCAATTGTTACAATTGCAATCTTTATTATATGCATAAAATGTATCTTCTTCTTAAATGACTTTCCTTTATGCTGACAACATTTATTACAAAATAGGTATTTAGGTATCATTTTAACAATTTTTGGTGGGTAACACCCACTTTTCACTGTCCAATCAGCTTGCAATAGATACAATTAAGCCTCACCCAAGATTTTTTCCTCATTTAGTGTCAAATTACACTCAAATTGCAGAACTAAAATGGGTTGCAAACTGTAATTCACTTTGACCGTGGCCAATCTAAAATGACAAGGCATTTTTCTACAACATCAGCTCAAAGTTTAATCCATCACTGTTATGTGTCCTGTTCCCCATCTTTTCTTCCTCTTTCTTGACAAATCTGGGAAATCTCACTCTCCCTTAATCAGCGAAAGAGCTCAGATTCTCAGAAACGACAGCTCATTCACTCGCTCATTTCTTAGAACTTGTAAATTGACAAAAATGCCATGTCAATTCAACACACCGAGGCCTCCAGCTCTTAATCTTTTGCTGTCCATTAAAGAACATGACAAGATAAATTACTGTGCTGGTCGCTGTGTGAAAGAAGGTGCACAGGTTCCAGCTGCTTATTTTTAAAGGAAGAAAATCCTCAATCTCTTTAATAACAAACCCTGCAGTCACGGAAACAGAAATAAAGACGGGAGGATTAATTCACATCTGACCCATATTTCCTTGTTTGAATTAACATGATTAGAAGCAGCCCAGATTTTTTGTGTAAAAATATTTTTTAAATAATGTGTATATGCATGTAATATGCATGTAAAAAAAAAAAATTATAATCACAGTATTATTATGCATAATAAAATGAGAACAACAGTTATCTGTGCAAAAGTAAAAGTTACTTTTGTCGTAATACACGGACTGAACAATAAACCTGTTGACTAAAACTTGTGATTCGTTGATAAAGTGTACAGAGCATCTCATCATCTGTAATGGAGTTAAGCTTGTTTGGAAACATGCAAGTAATTATGTAATTATATAACATTCGATATGCATTTTTTGCATTTTGTAAGAGGGATTAATGCCTGGACTGCATGTTTAGCTTCCAGTCTTCTCATCTGTTAAAAGCAGCAGTTAATCCAGACGCATATGGCATCATAACATCTCTCTTGAATGACCTACATTCCTCTGATACTGAACACACACATACACAGCATTTTACTGAGCAAAGTTTATTTAATTCATAAATCAAATCATATAGAGAAGGGACAGAAACCAAGGTTATTAGACATTCCTTTAAGCAGGGCTATGTAAAGCAAACCATGTTGATTCAGATGGGAAAAAGTCATTAGAAAATTGAAACACCTAGAGTAACCCAGAGATATATATATATTTTTTTTTTTTTTGTGCACGCTATTACAATGAACATTAGTGACTGATTCGATGACTCGATGATGTTGAGAAATCAGTCACACAGATCAGAAGTGCAGCAGTAGATGTTCACTCCAGGAACACAGAACTCCTCACATGTCCGGCTGAACACAGTGGCTACGGTTTAGAGCATAACGAGAAAATAGCTCAATATCATATCTAAACTTCTACAATACAGACCTTTAATAAAGAAATGACATTCTCCTTTTTTTAAAACCAACCCAGGGGTAATAAATATGAATCTGTTACTAAGGTTATTTTTGTTAACAAAAACTAAAATTAAAACTACAATTTCATTACTTGAAATAAAATAAACATAAACTAAAATATAGAAAATATTTTTTAAAAGCATATTTTATTTAAGTTAGTTACCAAGGCAATATTTCTCAGTTTTGTTAAATTTAAGTTAAAGGGCTAAAAAAGACAACTAAATAAACAAAAACTATATAGACATAAAAAAAAATGATAATAAAAACTAATAATATGACAAAAAATAGCAAAAAAAAAAAGTACAAAATAGAATCAAATTCAAAATATTAACAAAAGTTAGTATCTCATGATACAAAAATGAATCATGATACAAAAATTGGATGTTAATGACTATTGAAAATTGAGTCAATAAATTATTTTAATATTAATTGCTTACCTGTTGAAACCGTTTTGCAGAAGTTGCTTGAGTCTGGGCATTGAGTTGGGGTCTTGCAGTCCCCATCCACACAGGTGTAGCATGTCAGCGAGTGCACTATTACATATCAGACAGATAGATAGCAATGGTGAAAGTACATCTGCACTTCATCAGAGCATTTTGAAAAACTTTTAACTACATTCCAAAGCATAATATTTGACAATTTACTCCACTACATTTCATAAAAACAAAAATCTTTCCTCTGAGACATGATAGCAATGTCTGGTTAATGAACAAATCTTTCGTTTGAATCTATTCTTTTCATTTAATTAGTTGATCCAATTCACAAATTGCATTGAAATGATTTATTTGTGAATTTGTATGATTCAGAAAGGTCTAACCCATTTTGACCAGGAAGATAAAGGATGGATGAATGGATAGATAGATGGAAAGAGAAAAGCTTTTGTCTTACCTGAGGCACTGCAGAGAAGCACCACAATAAGAGCACACACTAGCGTCTTCATGATTGAAGCTGGTCTGGTCATACGGAGGAACATGTTTCTTTATATACCTTGGTTACACCTTTTACTGAAAATACATTCTTCCTAAAGCATATCAGTAATGCTGCATGACAGGTTTCATGTAACTAGATGCAGTATAGATGTCAGCTTAGTTCTTGGACAAGGAAGTAAAATGATTTTTCGGTAATTCTCTTCATAGCTTAATGTCTGTCCTTAGCTTGTGAATTGTTTTAGCCAAGATGCAAGATCTGAGAACTTCTATGAAGTCTGTAACTCCACTG
Source organism: Cyprinus carpio (assembly GCF_018340385.1). Lineage (NCBI taxonomy): Eukaryota > Metazoa > Chordata > Actinopteri > Cypriniformes > Cyprinidae > Cyprinus > Cyprinus carpio. Next base: position 19,974,130 of record NC_056611.1, read on the forward strand.
TCTTTTCCTAATCTTTCACTTATTTTTTCTTAATCTTTTCAGTTATTTACCCACAATTTCTCTGATTTCTCTAACTCTGATAAGTTGGCTATTTTAACATTGAGATCATTATCTATTTTCCAGCACTAGCAGATACTACCACAATGCATTATATCCTTAGGAAGGACATGTTTTCCTAAATATCACAATGATTGTACTATTATTTTATAATATATATATAATATATAACATAAACCACACTATCCTATGAGATGGGGATCTAAAGTGCAGAGCTCTTAAATTCAAATTCCTCCTGCATTACTAAGCCTGCCAGGTACCATAGAAAACATCCAATTAATCTGCACACCAACAATCCTCTGGTGTTCCACTGGGATCTGTACTTGGACCACTTCTCATTCTATACTAAATCACTCAGTTATTTCATAACCTCTCATGGCCTCTTACCTCTTATTAAAAATGCAAATCTCATCTCAAAGTCAAAATTACAGGCCAGCTGGCAAAATGATCTCTAATAGCATGCACCTCAGGGCCGTGAAGCCAAGCGAATTCAATGCTTATTAGAGCTGGGGCACGGGCAGGCCTTATGGGTAATCGGTCTAAAGATTAGCCGTTTATTGTTCTTAGGCTCTGGCATTTCCATAGAAGTTTGAGACTAGTTATTGCTTTGAGAAGAGATATTAGGGGACTGTCAATGTTCAGCTCTCAAGGCTAAGGTTAAGTTGCCAAAAGATGATGGATATTTTCCTCTTGAGAATCTAATATATCAGACAAGTAAAGTTTATTACAGCTTTACATAACATTGCCACTAAGATGTCAACAGCTTTGTTAAAAGAAGTACAAATGGTTAATTATCATTCTGATATCACTGCAGATGAGGCATCTGAGAAAAAAATTTCAGTAAATGCTGTAACATGTAGATGGCAACACAAAAGACACAGACAGCAGAGGGCAACAAAGATCAGAAATGATTAGATGGGCAAGCATTCAGCAAATATCCTTCATAAAGAAAAAGAAAGATAATAAAAATACTGGAACATATATGATTAGTATTTAATACACTAATGATATACTAATATTAATATTTTATTAAAATGTATGTTATTTACATATTAGTTACATGTATCAATGCATATAAGCAGTAACAATTTTTTTTTAATAAATCAAGAATGTTGTTTGAAACTATTTCAGTTTAATATACTGTACAAACTTAGCGTATTATTTGAAAATATTTAAAAATACTTAAGATAATTAGCACTAGTTCACAAAAAGAACATTAGCATTCCTCAGCCTAAACATCCATCTATCGGTCTCTCTCTTTAGTCATCCATCCATTTATTCATAAATCACTCAACCATAGCCTACATCTATCGATCCATTAATTCATTTTTTTAATAAAAGCAATTTATTGGAAAGCTTACAGTTCTTTAGTATACCACTCAACAAAATGAAATCTTGGGCTTCTAATGTAATTTTTTGATGCATTAAATGAGTTACTAAAAGTTCCATTTAGTAAGCAATTGATTCCTGTGTAAATAATCACTTCAATAAAATGTTTTGGGATTCATTTAGCCTCTAAGCATAAAGGTGACAGTGCTCACGACTTGTGATTTAGGGTTGCCAGTTCATTTGAGCTTTGGAACTCTCTGAATTATAGAATAGCACATTTTACAAACTTCTTAGCAGCACATCAGCTCCAAGCACAGGCAGTATGTTCTGAAAGCTGAGTAGAAGCAAAGTAGAGTGTTTTATGGTTTTGAACTAAGCGTTGACCATATGACCTTCTGTAGGTGAACTTGCTACTCTGCAGTGACGTCTCATAATTCCTTCACCTGTGCCAATGACGTCCAAAGGAAGATGTCTGGAACAGAACAGTCTGTGTTGAAACAAAACACTAAAACAAGCACAGTATGAAATGTTAATCTAAGTTTAATCTGATTTTTTAAATGCTAATAAATTGCAGTTTATTATACTACATAAGAAGAGCAATAATAGGCTGCTTAAAAATACTTAATAAATACTAAACAGAAGATATCATAATTGAGAAACTTCTATAGTGGTGAACAGAAACTACAACAAATGTATTTTTATTTATTTATTTATTTTGTGTGTGTGTGATTTGCCCCACTGGCAAAAGAAACAGCATTTCTATGAATCTGCAAAAGAGGAGAAAACATTGAGAGGTAGTCACTAATCAAAAGAGAGGAAGATTTGTCGTCACTCCCTTAGCTGTTGTATTAGAAACACTCACGCTGCAGCGTTAAAATACAACGCAGTTATAAACGTACATTAAAAAGTTCAAAATGGAAATATAAATAGCTTTTCTAGATTCACGATGTTAATAACTGTGGGAACCATCCTTAAAAGCACTTCATGGAAACAGCCATAAATTAGCAAGCACCACTATGTCACTACCATTGGCAGCCAGCAGATGCTGCCCTTGAGCCAATCAGTTGTGTGAGTGCTTCACTAATTTTGTTTGCAATGAATAAAATCTCTTCAGTATGCAGTTAGCCAAATAATCTACAATTCTCATTTGAACAACCCAACACATCGCTTTGTCAGTGTATCTCTGAAATAAATGACACCATTTGCAAACTAAAACAGTCTGACAGAGCAAGCAGCCTGATCTTGCCGCTTAAAAAAAGTCATTTTCTCTTCTAAAGCGCAATGACTGGACTGGATAGCAAAAAGCTTCAGATTTTCCATCTCCCTCAGTAAATTGCAGAAACAGAGGGTTCTCCATTAGGCGCCATAAATCTGAGTTGATGTGACAAAGGGTAATGAAGCAGCTTTCTAATCGGCCTGCCCACGGCCCCTCATGTCACACTGCAGACAAGCCTGGGCCAAATGCAGGAATAGATGTGGTTAACAGATTACCGAGCAAAGCTAAACCCACAAACGTTTATTTAGAGCCAGAAAACACCAGCATGTATGTCAATAATGGCATACGTGAGGGATGGCTTAACTAAATGCAGTTGAAAGTTGGTAGCATTTACAGAAATCAATAATACAGCACCAGACAAGTTTAATGAAAGAAGATGATAATGATCCTGTTTCCCCTCAAGCTAAACCAGAACCTCTCTGAAAAAGAACAACGAGTCCATTTCCAAATGCTGTTTTATTGTATAAGTGGCTCTGTTTCACAAGAACAAGAACTTCCTATAAACTTGAAGCCGTGGGAGTCATGCTTTAGCCTCTCAGGATGGTGTGCGGAACACACTGCAGCAGGATGACATTAAACTCTGGGCTTGTCCCATACAGTACATGTGTTCCTCTTGTCCTTGTCTCTGAATTGGAACAGAGCTTACTACAGCGAGACCTGGCTGGCGCTTTATCACATAAACCTTCGGTATACCTAATCAAATAACCAGCCGGGCGTGAAACCATATTCCACTCTGTTCACGTAGCCTTGCGATGAGTGCCTCGCAGAATCAAACAGGACACAGGATTAAATGATGGAGTTGGAGTATTCCAGAGGGCCTTGTGCTACAGCGATTAGGACTGAGGTATTAACGTGATTGTTGGCGGTACAATACCTAAAGAATGGGGAAAGAAGTGCAAAGTAGCTCTCCATGACCCATCAGGTGCTCATCTGTTGAAATAAAATTGCCTAGTGGTGTAGTTTTTATAAAATAGCAATGATGAGAGCTTTTATTTACATCAGATTTCACACCTGAAAGAAATGAAGCAACTGGATTTGGTCAAAGAAGGAAATAATGTTGATTTAAATGATTAAGGAAAAATGTTTGTTTGATGAAAGCACTCTATTAAATCTCCCTTTTTAAAAGTTGCATTATATATATATATATATATATATATATATATATATATATATATACACAATGGGTACAAATTATATTTTTTCTTTTAAATCTAGAAAAAAGAAAATATAAAAAGTTAAATATAGTCAAAAAAGTAATATGATATGTATTATCATTATTGTTATAAAGCTTTTTCATTTTTTTCTTTTAAATGTATAATTACATATTTATAATAGAAATAACAAATATCATTTAATTAATTAAACACATTATTAGATTTTAAATAAAAAAAAATGTTTTGTAAATGCTATTTATTATTTTTATTATTATTATTATTATTATTATTATTATTATTTGGTCATATGTTCTTAGCACAAAATGATCTTTGAAGTTCACTTGTGGTCTCAGACTTTTGACTATTTTATAATAGTTTTCTTTTCTGTACTTTTTTATTTATTTTTTTAGATATTTGACACTTGCAGTTCTGAATAGTGGCTAATGACTCACTATATCCACATCCCTTTCTTTGTCTCTCTGAACTCCTATCTTTGCACTCGGCTGAGACTGTGAGGGGTCGTGACCTCCGTGGCCTTTTGTTCCCTCAGTGAGTTGGGTTACAGACAGTGCCTCATCAGCCATGCTGTAGATGACCTTCTGTACTCCTGTCCCTCAGAGCTATGCGGGGCCATTGGCCTCTCTGCCGCAGTGTTAAAGCTGCCTTTTATAGAGCAGACTGCCCCAGCAGCATGCTGGGAGACAAACAGAGACAAATGGGCTTGGGTTTTTTCTTCAGAATAGTTAAATCAACAAGTGCGACAGAAAAAATGAATGCAAGGTGGGTATATATCTGTGTAATCAGCGTCTCTGATATCTCAGGTTTTCTTAAAAAACTTTGCTAACTTTAAAATGATGGCTGTGTTGCTAAAGCTTAATGTCCTCTGTAAGAGGCTCTTAAAGCCGTTCCAAGACCTCTCGGAGTCCCAGGAAGTATTTAAAGCTCTGACGTGATGCTGTAAAAATAATTCAAAGATCAGGAAGAAGAGTTATTAAACCGAAAGGAAAGTTGCAGAAAGCGGGAGGGGTGTTCAGACAGCAGGGGTCTTTGATGAGCGTATCCGGACCGGGCCGGATGAGAGCTGAGTAATGTGGGGGAGCTTTATCCAGGTGCACACATTGTGCTTTTGAGTCTAGCACTCCTTTCTGCCTTCATCTGTCTCTCTTTCTTTCTCTTTCACTCATTCATTCTCGTTCTCCCCCCTTTTCCCTTCTCTGTCTATTCAGCTCAAGCGCCGGGAGTCAGATAGATGGTCCAGCTGCATCCTCTTGGTCACTATGTGCCAGTTTATTTAAGGTCTTCTTGGAACAGAGACCTCCCTGTGAATGTCTTAATATATAGCCTGTGTGTTCATGTTTGTTCTCCGGAGAGCAAGTCACGGCCCCTAAACACATCTCAGGGTCGGTTAGATTTAGAACGCTGAGTAAATACTACACCAATTTTTTATGAGTGTTTGCATGAAAGGGAGTGTAGTCATGGTTTTCTCATTATGTTTCAGACCAAGGAGGTCCATAGCACCTGGAGAAAGCTATCCATTAGCATTCACATTCATCTCAATGGCATATTCTCAGAATGGAGCAAGAACAAGAATGCACACAGTCCCACAAACATCACTAGCGACTATCCTGGGATGTGACGTGAAAGGCAACAATGTAAGGCTGAATATAAGAATAATGATAATTTATTTTTATTAATTTATTTGGTGTCAGTAAATTTCTTTTTTTTGAAGTCTCATGTATACCATTGCTGCACTTATTTGATCAAAAATACAGTAAAAACAGTGGTATTGTGAAATATTACACTTTAAAAATATGTTTTCTATTTTAATATATTTTAAAATGTAGTTTATTCCTCTGATGGCAAGCGTCTTCAGTGTCACATGATCCTTCAGAAATCATTCTAATATGCTGATCTGCTGCTCAAGAAACATTTCTCATTATTACCAATGTTAAAAACAGCTGTGCTGTTTAATATTTTTGTGTAAAAATACTTGCTTTAACAGGTTCTTCTGACTGGGCATTTTGAGTAGACTCATTGAAATATATTGAAATATTCTCTCTCTCTATCTCTCTTTATATATACAGTATATATAGAATAGAATATAGAATAATATATTGACCCCTAAACTGTCTCACATCAACACATTTTCTTTTTTTCTTTTTTTTACACAATTGCACATGCTTGAACTTATTGCTATAAGTGAATGAAACTTGCTCTCTGATACCCAGCCTGGTCACTTCTGTCCTGGATTGGCCTTGGAAAATGCATAGAGATAGTCAGGTTTGCCATTTTTCATTTGGAACGGTCAATCACACCACTTCTAATTGATTCCTCATGCGATTTTTTTTTTTTTTTTAGGTCCCTCACCAGTTTTCAGCTGCTATGGGCCGTCCACAGGCCATCAATATTGATCACCTTGCTATATGAAAAAACCCTAAAATCCCCTTTTTCCCGATGTAATTGACATGCACTATTGATTAATTAATTATAGATGTTGACATCAGCAGCATTAACATTAGAAAAATGAAAGATGTCGAATTTATTCAAGTGAATTAATTATTCATTTCATTCATGTATGCATATTTATATATTCATTCATGTATTAATTTATGCAGATTTTTGGAAGTTGAAAAATGCTATAGTCTTCAATAGACATATGACTTCACATTATACTAACAGCTCAGCCTGTCCTGCCTAGGAGGAGGTGATTCACAACTTTTATTGCACCAATACTGCCTACTCATCTACACTATCCCTGAGCAGCCTGCGCTCTCCTGCGTCATACAACAGTGTCCTCCCTGGGACCTTTAACTTCAGATGACCCCTGGGGGGTGGAGCTCTTCATTTCCTGCCCTGCTGGTGACTCACACCCATCAAAGAAGGTGTTTATCAGTCTGACCTTTCATGACCTCTCCTGTTTCCTGCTGATGACTGATTGACCCCTGTGGGTGACCTCTTGTTGATTTTTATCTGCTTTTAACACATATCCAGTTTATGCCTCAATGCATCTTGTCAGAAGTGTCATGTTTGTTCATGATCCAAGCTTGTTCATACTCATTCTTGATTCTTAAAGGCAGGATTTTTAGGTCAATTGGGATAGTTTTTGCCATTGAAATGACTGGAAATATATATATATATATATATATATATATATATATATATATATATATATATGTATATGTATATATACAAAATAGATATATTCTTGCCTAAATGAGATGAAACGGCCAAAAAATAGATGCACAATGATGTCACTACCTCTAGCAACTCATAAATGTGTCATCTCGTCATGACAGAGTATAATAATGTTTGTGTAATGCATGTACATTTTAATTGCAAATAGATTTCCTTTTACATGTGACAAATCCATGGGAATTCTAAATAAGAATATGATAAATGTGTGGATTATTTGTATGTGACACATATTAGTCCCATTATGGGTGTTGCATACAACTAGAAATTTCTCTATAAAGATTTTTTGGCTTTCATCACATATAATTGTTTCATTTCATCTCAGCATATGGGACTGTAATCGTTGCTTTTCAGGCAGCAATAAGAAACAATAAGCTTTTTGATTAAGGATCCAATATGACCAATTACCAAACTGTAACTAGCCATGTTGGCAGAATGTGGATGACAGAAGATCTTTAATGGCTTGTACATTGCATAACAGCATGGATGAACAAAATCTGTTATCACCATATTAAAATACAGGATGCACATATTTATCACCACAAAAATGAGTTTAAAAGCGTGGATCGCTTGGCAGTCAGCATTGTCTTGCTAGAAAATTACAGATTCAGTTTACAAGATGACACTTAAAGTATCATTTATAATTTTTCCAGTTTTTTAAGTTACCTCAAAAGCAAGGCCAAGAGCACGGACTAGAGATGCAGGAAGAGGCATGGGAGGGGAAAGCCTTCATTGTCTCCTTGAGCACCTTGGTACACTTCATCATACATTTCTTTTCATCTCTGCGTCCTCAACTTCCAATGGTTTTCCACATCGCCGCCGCTAGAACGCACGCTACGTGATCAGGGTGCACCTGCCGGTTGTGGGAATTGACCCGCTATCCTCAGTTTAGATGTCAATAGTGGGCAATTTTTTCCCTCTTCCTCAAGGTCATTGTGACCTGGAGTGAATCCATAAGAGACTAGCCTAATTACTGAGCAACAACAGGCAGTGCTGCAATAACCTAATTATTCTTGGCATATATTAGATAAAGGGGCCTATTGCTGGCTTTCCTGCAAGGGGCCTGTTGAAAAGGAATTTGATTTCCCCAAATACTTCTCCACCAGATCGTTCCTTGTGTTAATTGGGCATTTTAAAGCAATGAGGGATACCTCTTTCTTGCAAGCTAAGGAGCTCTTGGAGGTAAAGGGACAATGCACTGAAAAATTAAAATTCTGTTATAATTTACTGACCCTTATGTGGACTTTTCTTCCACTGAAACACAAAGGCAAATTTTTGGTAAAGAAATTTCTCCCTTTATTTCTCATATAATGATATAATGGTATATTTGTCATCACGGGATTAAATTACATTTTAAAATGTATTTATAGAAAACAGTTATTTTTTTTAATTGTAATAATATTTCACAATTTTACTGTTTTTGGTCAAACAAATGACATCAAATGTTATTCGTGTCAATAATTCCAGACTTGACCAGTAGTGTATGTGTGCATAAATTATGATTATTATTATTATTATTATTAAATAATACATAATAATTATTTTAATTATTCCAAACTTTTGACTGATGATATATATTATCATACGTATAATGTATATATATATATATATATATATATATATATATATATATATATATATATATATATATATATATATATATATATATATATATATATATATATATATATATATATATATATATATATACACAACACACACACACACACACACACACACACATGCATAAATAAATTCAATTATTAATTAAATTATTTTAATAATTTATATATCACAAATTCTGTAATTTACAAAAAACAACAATCCCCACTGTACATATCATCAGCTAAATTTGGTTTTGTGGTTACATATTAGCATATATTAACATATTAGCTTGTAAGATTCTATGGTCAATGTGCAAGACATCAATTTTTGGAGCTCTCAGTTTGAAATTTTTTCTGCCCCAATTTGCCTAACCCCTATCAAAAGCTGACTTTTAGCTTTGGTAGAGGTTGGGATAATATGTCAGTGTTGAGTGGGTCTATGTAGTTTTATTTATGGATCTGTTTCTCGTCAGTCAGTCCCACCCCCTGAATAAGACACGTTGTGCAGTGGACAGCAAACTAATGCAAGTTTCCCTGCAGGCCATATCAGTGTGATCCTCATTGACCATGTCATGATTAATTAGCTTCAGCTATAGGCAGCTGGCTTTCTTATAATACACCTACAGCTCAGTAGCCAGAGTTCCTCGCTTTGTGATGGCCACAGTAAAGAGAAAGGTCTTAGAATGCATGTCCTCATAGAGACTCACTGTCTATAAACAGGCAATTAAGCTGGAACTTAGAGGACACAGGCTTATATTTGGATGTGCGCTGTCAGAAATAGAATCAAAGATATCACATGGTATTATTTGTTCTCTGATTTAGACGATTAAAATGGCTGCCATTGTGTTTACGGGCATTTTATCCATCTATTAAATTAGCAGTACATTTGGACAGTACAATTCGGTAAACACCTCACCCAAGGGTACAATGAAGATGAGTGACCTTTCAGTTACTGAGTTACTTGGATCCAATCCCATTACCTTTAGCCATTAGTGGTTCTCATAGTTTTGCTTCAGGACCCAGATTTTACATTAGACCCAATAAAAAAATAAAAAAATAAAAAATAATAAAACGTATTATAAAACATATTAATCAATTTTATTTATTTATTTATTTGATGTGAGTTGACCTCAGTTTTTGAGAGAAAAAAACATTATTTGTGTATAAGTTTGACACTCATGTTCACTTAAAGGGATACTCCACCCCAAAATGAAAATTTTGTCATTAATCACTTACCCCAATGTCGTTCCAAACCCATAAAAGCTCTGTTCATCTTCGGAACACAATTGAAGATATTTTGGATGAAAACCGGGAGGCTTTAGACTGTACCATAGACTGCCAAATAAATAACAGTGTCAAGGTCCATAAAAGGTATGAAAGTTGTCGTCAGAATACTCCATCTGCCATCAGACGTGTAATCTGGGTTATATGAAGCGACGGGAACACTTTTTGTAAGCGAAGAAAACAAAAATAATGACTTTATTCAATAATTCCTTTGTCAGCAGTCTCCTCTGTGTCTCTCCATATCACCGTATTCTGTGTATACTCTTCTGTATCATCCGGACCACAAGGATGCGCTGTTTTATTTCAAATAAATGCTAAATACAGGTAGAAACAGTGCATCCTTGTGGCACATATGATACAGAAGAGCATACACAGCATACGGTGATATGGAGAGACACAGAGGAGACAGTTGACAAAGGAATTACTGAATAAAGTCATTATTTTTGTTTTCTTCGCTAACAAAAAGTGTTTCCGTCGCTTCATATAACCCAGATTGCACGTCTGATGGCAGATGGAGTATTCTGACGACTACTTACATACCTTTTATGGACCTTGACACTGTTAGTTACTTGGCAGTCTATGGGACAGTCTCAAGCCTCCAGGTTTTCTTCCAAAATATCTTAAATTGTGTTCGAAAGACGAATGGAGCTTTTATGGGTTTGGAACGACATGGGGGTGATTAATGACAAAATTTTCATTTTGGGGTGGTGTAGCCCTTTAAAACTGAGGTGCACAAGCTAAGATCAGTGAGGCTAGTTAAAAGAAAACCAACTGACAAAAGACTGAATTGAGTATTTGGTAATAATATAAAAAGGCATTTAAGCAATTATTTGTAGGCTGGTAATTTTTCGACAGGAACACCACAAGTGTAACAAATTGAGATTTTTTTTTTTTTTTTTGAGTAAAGTCAGTAAGTTTGAGTCCAATGTGATAACATTAACTAATATTTTTGGGAAGAAGAAAAATCCCTTTGTGTCAAAATAACCAAAATACAACATTAGGGTTAATATTACATTACTATTTCTCTTTTTTTAATTTTTTTTAAATTAGTATGCTTAGTTGCATTTTATTAGTTGCATTTATTATTTTTTTTCCCAGCTGTCACACTCTCAGAAAAAAAGGTACAAAAGTTGTCACTGGGGTGGTACCTTTACAAAATGTACACCTTTGTACCTATACAGTACTTGTTAGTATACCTTAAAGGTACATATTATTACCTAAAGTGTACGTATTAGTACCTAAAAGGTACAAAGGTGTGCCTTTTGAAAAGGTACTGCCCCAGTGACAGATTTTGTACCTTTTTTTTCTGAGAGTGCAGACCCACAACATTTTTTTTTGTCTTAGCTCACCAGTTGAGAACTATTTAAGTGTATATATAAGTGCATACCTGTGTCCTGTTCTGTATTGTCTGTGTCAAACTGTTGTCAGAGTATGAACTGACAGAGGCTGAATTATTCTTCCAGAGAGGAATGCTGCAATGTTTTCATGGAAGCGCTGGTGCAGCAAGACTTCATATTCAGTAGATCAATGTCGCATCCAGTAACATGTTGTGTTGCCTTCTGAATGCGTCTTGTCTGCATGACTGTGTGTGTGTGTGTGTGTGTGTGTGTGTGTGCTTACTGTGCATACTGGTGTGAGGGAGTGCAGTGTTGAACAGCAAAAACTGATCATGGTGTTTGAGCTTGTAGCCACTGTTGCGTGAAATGGAACTCAGACAAGCAGTCTGCTTAAGCCTGTCCCCATGTCCTCCTCCAGATACCTACATCACGCCATTGATTTTGCAGCAAGAGATGGAAGTGGGGGTAGAGGTAAAGCTGGCCTTGAGTTTGTAAGTCCTGTAATTCAGACTCAGACATGTTTACAGTCCAGAAAATGCTACACAAATTCTCTAATTAAGAACTTAATAAAGGAGGCCAGCAGGTTTATGAAGGATCAGCAGTGATGAATTGGACTGCTATTTAAAGCAAATAGAAATGACTTCAGAAATATTCAGCTTTATTTCTAAATATGGGTAATTTGTAGAATATTTGAAATATATATATATATATATATATATAATATATATATATATATATATATATATATATATATATATATATATATATATACAGTTACCACTCTTTCACTTTGTTTCTAATAAAAATTATTTTATACTTCTCATATTTTGTATTTCTCTGTCGTTCTGTAACTAAAAACAGACTTTTTTATGCTTATAGATGTGTTGTGTAATTGCATACCCAAAATAACAGATTCTAAAATGTCACAAAATAGGTGCTAAAGGGTACAGCCCTTGGGATTCTGGGATCTGTCTTCTGACCTCCGAAAGCAAAGTAGCAAGTTAATGAACACCATTACAGCAAATCACACATGAGCTTGGAATGCTAATCTGGTCTTAATTGCAAACCCACTACCAATGGAAAATGCACACCTCTGCAAATGGCAGATGCTTGATCCTGATCAATAGCAGGCATGCAACTATCAATTGCAAAATCAATACTGTTGTATTTGGTTCTCCAATCTTCTGTCTTGTTCGAAATAAGGGCTCTAACAGAGTGGCCATGGATAACGAGCGTGACCACTGAGACCTTTGTCTTTATCTATCAATGGGTCAATCCTCAAGTCTCCAGTGACCTGAGGCTGGTGCGGTTCCTCACCACATTGTGTAAATATATATTTTTTTCATTGCTTAAATGGTAAGTGCACCTTAAAACATAACCTCATTGTTCCAAATCTGCATGCATTTCTTTTTTCTGTGAAACACAAAAGAAGAATGATTCACCTGTCATTGTCCATACAATGAAAGTCAGTTTGGTCAAAACAACATCTGAAAGTCACATAGGTTTTTAAATGACATAAGGGTGAGTAAATGATTATAGAATTGTCATTTTTTGGTGAACTGTCCCTTTAAGATGTCTTATGACTTCAGTGTTAGCGTCATAAATTCCTGAAGGCCTACTGTGTCTTATTATTTTGCAGTGCACCGAAAAGGCTAGATATTTACTGCTCTGTGTTAATAATGAATATTTAATGAGACAACACAGGTTGTAAACCAAGCAAATGTTTTTTTTTGTGTGTTGTGTAAAACAAGAGGTGTTCTCTCTTTTTCCATATTTTTCATATGATTTTCTATTAAACGACTTTCAATGCACCAATTTGTCTTTGGCAGATGAATGTCCTTGTTGGCACAAGATTGCCTCAGTCCCTGTTTTAGCCAGTAAATGCCATCTGTGATTGACAGAGAGATACGAGCCAAGAGTACATGCCTGGGCAAATGGTGTCCAGTAAATGCTAAAGCAACATGGATTATGGTTTGATTCGTTGAAGGATAATGTTTACTGAGGATTTCACATCAATTCTCTGACACTACTAATGTTCGACTAATGTTTTAAACCCCTAGAGCAGGGGTGGTGAACGTCGGTCTTGGAGAGCCGCAACCCTGCAAAGTTTTGCTTCAACCCTAATCAAACACACCTGAACAAGCTAATCAAGGTCTGAAGGGTTACTAGAAAGCTACAGGCAAGTGAGTTTTAATTAGGGTTGGAGCTGAGCTCTGCAGGGCTGTGGCTCTCCAGGACCGGAGTTCGCCACCCCTGCCCTAGAGAATGGAATGGACTTTTCATCTGACCTTTGAACTTTAATGCTACATGAAAACCTAAAAACAAGCATCACAGTTCAGGTCACACTTTTTGTTGGCATTCATAGTTCAGAATGATGTAGTGATTTGACAATAGACACCATTAAATTGCTTGACGAGGGTAAACGGTTAGGGTGGAAATATCCAATGGTTTGATGTTTGTTTTTAAACAGTTAGTCGATTTAGAAACAATGTCATGCGCCAATATTTGATACTTGCACATTTTTTCTACACCATGACAGTGTTATTGTAGTATTCATATTTTATTCATATTTTGCTTTTTCATTTGAATTTTAGTTCACATTTTAGTAATTTTGCTGTGATTTTTGTCATTTTAGTTCTTTTTGTATGTTAGATTTATTAGTACTGTATGTCTACTGTATGTCATTTTTATTTCTATTTTACTTTGTTATTTTAGTACATAAACTAAAAGAAAATGAGCCTTTTCAAGTAATATTTATTTTTTTTTTTTTTTTTTTGATTTTTTTATTTTTTAGTTTTTATTTTTTATTGTTAACCTGCAGAGAGTATTTTATTGGTCAAATACTCAATATGGGTGAGTACAATATGGGTCATCGGTTTTATAGATCTTAAGATAAAATTACATTTTCAGTCTGTATTTTTCCAACATTTTTGTCAACAGAGCTTTTAACACTGTAGCATAAAAATGACGTCAAAGTGAACTGACTAAAAAGGCCCGTTCCTGTTGCTTAGCTGGTAGAGCATAGCCAAGGTTGTGGATCCACTTCACAAAAGTCGGTTTGAATAAAACTGGCTGTTAAATGCATAAACGTAAAACTCACAACCCATGATTTTGATATCATGGAGACTTGACTTTCTTTCCTGACTAGCTTACATGTACAGCAGACATATGAATCCATGAATACTCTAAAAACGCTGGCAACTTGTGAAGAGAATTAAAAAGTGAGCCAGCTTTCACAAGGCTTTGTTCACCTTGAGCACAAAGTTATTCTCAGAGAATAATAACGAAGGGCGTCGTAGATAAGGAGCTCAGCGGACAAGGACAAGTGAAAATCATGCTGTGCAAATGCGCCGCAATTGCGGAGGCCCTTTTGAGAGATCACTGGTGGTTTAAATTGCAAAGATGAGCGTCAAAATGGATGAGGCATCTTCAGGCTCTCTGGCGCTTGCCTTTGCGATTTGCAGTAATTACTCATTGAATGGGGGGGGGGTAAATAAGGTGGTTGCTGGCGGTGTCTTTTTTTTGAGATATAAAAGAGCTTTTTACACAACTCTGTGTGTCACAATCATTCAGTCACCTGGAAATGCGTGTCCCTCACCGCACAACAAGGCATACGAGCAAAGTTTTCACTTGCTTCTGCTGTGTATTGATCAATGCAGAGGAGAAACGGAACATAATACTACATGACCTCTGTTGACATTATAATGTTGCATTATTTGGTAATAGTGAGGAAAGTGATGACAGCTGAAAAAGGCCGCTTCATGAGTATAATAGCTGCCCCGTGTACATTTTGCATAGACAAAGATAAGGAGATAGAAACCCCCACAAGGGGCGAGAGAGAGAAAGAGAGAGAAGTGTGGGAGTGAAGCGGGAGAAAAAAAAGAGCGAGAGCAAGAGAGTGTGGTCTGATAATGGAGGGCAGGGGAAGGTTGCTGACCTGCAGATCATTCTAGGGGTTGTGTTACAGAGGCAGGACAAGGTCAGCCTCCTTAGTTTACCACTGTGGTTTCATCATCTGTGTTTTATTTAGTATCACAAACAAATTCGGAGATACCCTTAAATAGACATTACCGAGCATCCGACCCAAATGGCATCATTTCTTTTCTCTGTGGAGAATGCCAGAGCAGTGGGGATATGGAGTTTTTGTGCAACAAAAAGCAGATTATTCATTCATAGCTAAAATTTAAAACAAAGTTGACTCATTTATGTATGTATGGATATGAATGCAATGGTACTGGAAAGGTAACAAGGGTACTACCATGGTCAAGACCCAGAAACGTAGTAAGGACATCAGTAAAATAATCCATGTGACATCAGGGGTTCAATCATAATTTTTTGAAGAATACTTTTTGTTTGTAAAGAAGACAAAAATAACAACTTTATTCAACAATTCGTCTCCTCTGTGTCACCCTGGTGCCATTTTGGAGAGTATCACGACGTATGTTTTTGTTTTGCTCACAAAAATTATTCTCGTATATATTATCCATTCTATATTGTTGTCAAAATAAATAAACTCTCTACTGAGAGTGTAAAAATGTGCTGCAAGGGAGTTTATTTTCTAAACGTTCACAGACCCATAGCTGAAGAAACACTCAGTTTCTTATTTCATCATTGTTGTTTTCAGGATTTCTAATCCAATTTTATAGTTTCATAATTGGAATCAGTTGGACTCAAGATATCTACTTCCATTACTTCCAGCTCATAAAGCAACTTTATGAAGCTTGTCCCTTTCACTCAAGACCATTTTCGTTTACACACACACACACTGCCACAATTTCCCAGGAGCCCACAAGCACACAAGTCACAAACCCCCTATTCTCCACAAAACATATTCTTCTTGCGCTGAGTCACCAGCAGCGTTGCCCTTAACACTGAGAATCCCAGACGGACGAATATTCAGCGCTGTGTTCCTTTGTAAGCGGTGTCAGTATCACCCCAGTGACTTGCTAGCAGTGGGCAAGGGGTCATTGGCTGTTAACCTTTGGACCTGTAATAGAGAGTAATGGGATTTTAGTTATGAATGGTGGGGCCTGTCCCGTATGCCAGGGCACGGCAGCGCTCTGTGCCCCAGACTACCTCCTGCTGTTCTGGTAATGAGTAATCAGAGCAACAGCATGTCAATAGCTTGCTGTGAACTGGACTGACCCTGCTTGCATTTTCTCCCTGGTAGCTCGGCAGCAAGAGCTGGTAAGCGGCTTGACCACCCACCCCATCCCCCAGACATGGCCCACTCTGGCCTTCTGTGTATGCATTTGTCTTGAAAACATGACGCAAACACTGAAAACAACATTTGATACAACAGCGTAAGATGTCTGTCAGATATCCAAGGACACAAGAATTCGTGCAAATTTCTCAAAATTCATCATTCAAGTGTAACCCATTATTTCCAGTGATTGTTTTTCTTGTGTTATATTTATGTATGTTTAAAAAGTTTAAATGCAAATTCAAGGTTTTTTTATATTTAAATTTACAGTGAAATAATTTTCATAATTTATTGATTTTGTTTCAGTAAAAAGCATAAATATCTAAAAAAATATAGTAATATATATCTAGGCTATATAGATGCACGCTCATTTACATACATTACTATATAAACAATAAGTCACAATTTTAGAAATATATTATTATTTTAGACATATTTTGAGACAAATATTTATTCTTTTAGACATTATCTAATATATATATATATATTATATATATATAATATATATAATATTTTTTTAAACAAATATAACATAATCTATTTACATATTATCAATTTATTTGTATATGTTATATCATTATTATATAATATCAAAGCTTTGTGTACTAATTGAAATGACACAAGGAAAGTCTGATCTCCAATCTGTGGTGAAGGACAGAGGGTAAAGTCCTAGAAAACAGTGTGAGGAAGCAAAAACAACATTGCTGGGTAAATTCCACCAAGGTGCCCTCCCCGTCCTCTCTGTTAGTCCTCTCCCTCCTTTGATTTTTTGGCTCACTGAAAGAGAAAATGATGTAGGAGAAGACTGCATTGGCCACAGCTGGATAATTCTTCTCTTTGCCCTAATTAAAGATCCTTTCTGTAATTATGCTGGTTGCTTTTGGAGTGGGAAGGGCCTGGGAAGGATCCAGTTTATTAACCAGGGACTCTGGCAATCTAAGAGGATCATAAAAATCAGAACGATGAAACATTTAATGTTAATGTTCATAATATATTTAAATTTTTTTTTGTTTGTTAGGTTTGTTTATATAAAAACACTATGATTTTATTCTGCTCATAACTCAAAGTTAAAACATGCTTTACCTCTTAAACATAATGAACGATACGTGATTAGGCATTAGTCAAACTAGCATAAGATTACAATGACTTCACAATCTAAGAGCTCTAAGTAAGTCTGACAGACGAATAAAACCAGCCCAGCTTCAAAAAGGGTTATATTTCTTTGAACCCTCCGACACTGGGGACCAACTCGAAGTCTTCCCTCTAAGAATAGATAGCCTTACTCAAAAGCACAATGCATTGACTCAGAATAGTCTTCGCGATTACAGGCCAAGGCCCTGGTAAATGTGTTCAAGCCCAGGCCCTTGAGACAATGCACGTAATGGCCTTGTGCTCCACTTCCAGACAGTCCTTGATGATTTTCCTGCTTTTTTTTTTTTTCTTTCTCTCTTTTTTTGGAGAGACCTTCTTCTGCTATCTGATATTCTAATGAGTGAAAGGCATAGTAAAGAGCTCCACCCCAACCTCCCGTGGAACGAACCAGGAGGATTACTCCAAGAGCGCAAAGTAGGTCAACAAGATGTGAAAACAAAGCATGCGAGGAGAATGAATGGCACGCCACAAAAGAGCGAGCAGGTCTGACACATCGCCGCAGTGCTTTGGCGGGGCTCCACTCCCCCTCAGCACACATCCACCATGACACATGTGGATCAGTGCCTGACCTGCTTTTCAGCTCCCCGTCTGCACAAGCATCTCATAGACGGACAATTCTGACATGTTTTTGAAAGAATATAGGACATGCCAGAAAAAGAAACTCATTTAAAAATTAATAACAAAAAAAATTAGCCAACTGTGGAAGTAATCTTTATAGGACACAAAGCCTACGTCGTGTCGTTGACTAGTAAGATGACTGATTTTCTTTTGCCTTTTATGTTTTGGGACATCAAATATTAGCCGCAGAGCTGTCAACTTAATATGTCAATTAAATTAATACAATTTAATAGGCTTTTACAAACAAAACCTAACTACTCATATATATATATATGTGTGTGATGATTCATCATATGATTATGATTATAATGATTATCATCCACCAAGTCAAAATTATAAGTTTGAAACACTGAAATTTTGGTGAGTTCAAGTCCTTCTGGTAAATTTTTTATTTACGAGTTGGGTTGTAAGTCATAATTATGATGTCAGGTGCGTTCAAGTCATTTGGTCAGGAACGAGATGGCGATGTAACTTTTCTTTCAGCAAGATTTTTTCAACTTTACTTCTACAAAATGATGAATAAAAATCTGCATCAGTGTTTTTTTCTTATTCATTTTATATTCAGTTTATGAAGGTGCTGTAAATGGATTCATTATATATCATAATTGTATAGTATCATATTTTGTACATGCAACTTAGACGGTTTCATTGTAAATTAAAAAAAAGAATAATAATTTCATTAATTTTAACAAATTTGACCATCACTACAGTCTCTGCATCCATCGCATACTAGGTTTTCTCACTGACACGGAAACTCAGGAGTCAGGACTTAAGTAAATTTCCTAGGTTCCCACTTGTAATGACTACTTTGCATTAGCGTTCATTTGCGATTAACTCATAAATACGATCTTTCCAACATTTATCGAATGCACCATTTCTTTATTCCGAGTATCCGAATTGGGGGCATATCAATGAGTGAAAAAGTTTTTTTACTTATAATAAAACTAGCTATGGTGAATGTACAAAGGCGATAGTATGTTTAATGATGTATAACGTATGTATAATGTATAACGATTTGATTTAAAGGACCATTTCATTTGAATAAAAACATAAGCAAAAACACATTTGATGCACATCCTTTATTCATCATTTCATAGAAGTAGGGTAACGGTACACTGCCGTTTTGCTCTGACCAAAGTTACTTGAACACATCTGATGCCGTCAATTCCCTAAATATGAACTTCCCAGGATGACTTGAATGCAGCATACTACAAAAAACAATTGCTGTCAATTGTGGAAATAAAACAAACAATATATTGTTTTCTTTTTCTGACACAATAATGTAATTTTTTATGCATACCATTTAAGTAATTTGATTATATTTACCGATATATGACATATTAACCATCTAACAGGCCTAATTGGGTAATAATTATCAGACATTCTAGCCTCAATACTGCAAAGCCCTTTTCACTCCCAGCCCTGAATAGCTAGATCTGGGATGTTCGCAGGTGACATTTACCCAGTGTTAAATCACACAAAGGTCTAAGATGACCCTCCACCTGATGACTTAGAAGCCCTGGCTCTGAGCGCCTCACCCTGCGGTCCTATTCAACTCCATTCCACATTCGGTCGGCTTTCCTTTAGCATGTACCCTAAATGGAAGGAACGCACAATGAGAAATGAGATACTTGCCCCATTCAACCTGATCTGTGGATTATAATGTGAGATCCTTCACATGGAGGAGACAGTCGCCCAAGGCAAAATAAATGTGGGACCTCAGCACATTGATAAGAGGTATGCTCATGTAGAGATTAACATAAGCAATTTGTCACAGAAAAGTCCAGCTTTTGATAGGGTTACCCCATTTAAATGTAGGATTATACATGTCTTCCTCGGGACAAAGGAGAAATATTAACCATTTGTGCCACTGAGATTCAAGGG
Organism: Cyprinus carpio; assembly: GCF_018340385.1. NCBI lineage: Eukaryota > Metazoa > Chordata > Actinopteri > Cypriniformes > Cyprinidae > Cyprinus > Cyprinus carpio. Next base: position 19,994,220 of record NC_056611.1, read on the forward strand.
AGATTTACTCAAATGACATTTTATTGCTAGAGGGAGTCAAAGCATCTTTTCAGAGTGGAATGGAACACTGATTAATATATTCAACATCAACGTTTTTAAAAATGCATTTCAGATTTCATAGTTTGACTGTTCTGTGCATTGGATAAACTGTGAAGCAGGTTATGCACAGCTCATACATCCCTAACCCTTTAGATTCCCCAAAGCTAGGTCAGTGATTTTCCATGCTTAAGCATTTGGATAAAAAGGGAACACGGCCAATGAGAATTGGAAGTCCCTTTGGGAAAAATTGGGAGAATGTACATGGGTAAGATGTGTACTGTGGTGATGCCTCACATGGCTGCACAATGTGCACACAGTGAGGCCTTTCCTCTGTAAAACGCCAAGTCTTCCGCCCCCGCTCTCCGTTCTGCCACACAAGTGGATAAAGCCACAGTGTCACAACCCTGCACATAATACACTCATGGGGTTATTTCCTTTTTTCTCCATCTCTTTCTCCTCCACTTCCCTCTCAGTTTCTGTCTTGAGATCATTGTCTGTCATTGCTCCTCCGCATCTAGCCGGCATCTGCGATGTCTTGTAAACATCTGATTATTGTTCTCTGTTATGAATAATAAATGTTTTATTTGAGATATGATTTGATAAGTTCTCTTTTTCACATAGAACAAACAACATAATGCTCCCTATCCACTGAGACCTCAATGGTAGGACGTTTGTCTTTTATTTTCACTGCTTCTTCTTTGGATGCTGAAACCGTGCCAGATCTTAAGCAGCCATAATAGCAACCTTACTTTCTCTGAAATGTAGTGCTGTATATGTGGGCCGCATGCATAAACAGCAGTTATTGATCTGCATCGCTCAGGGAAATAACGAGGGTTACATTACGATACAAGGCCTAAATCCACAGGGTGTCTCACCTCAAACAAGCATGCATCCATAAGCCACAATGCATCAGAAGATGGCAAAACCAACTAAAAGCCACTGTCTAAGTATTATGTCCCATTAACCAACTAGTAAGGATATTGACATTCTCTAAACAAAAAACAAATAATTGACAATTTAATGGACAGGAAACACTCCAGTATATATGGACGCCAACCACAGCCTAAAACAAGCAATTAACCCCTCTGAGCAATCTGAATGCTTTGCCAAATTAGTTGTAAATGCAACATCCTAGCACTTTATAAGTGAACAAGAAGATATAGTAAAGAGTTGTCACATTTTTTACTTCTCTGAATATTTCTCAGGCTTGGTTTAGTTTTAAAAGTAACCACAATATGGGCACAAACCAAAAGTCTTGGACACAATGAAGCTATTGAACATTTACATTATTGACCATAAAACATGTTCAACAATAGCCAGGCATGTTGTAAAACTACATAGGGTAAGTTGTCACAGTGGAAAATGCTATTCAAAATAGACTTTTCGGCAATGATTGAAGCTGTAAAATAATTATGAAATGCATTTTTTTTTTCTCAAAACTGCAAAAATGTAATACACAAAGATCACATCATTATTCTGGCTGTTCTGGCAGACATAATTGTTTTATTGCCTTCACTTGTTTTCTCAAAAACTAATTCTAAAATCTGACCATATTTGGATTTTTTTTCCATATTGGGAAAAAAAGACATTGACGTATTTGGCACATGCTTTTATCTAAAGCAACTTCCATTGCATTCAAGATATACATTTTATCAGATCTTGCATTTCCTGGGAATCAAACCCATGTTTTGCTAGCATCATGCTTTATTATTTGAGCTACAGGAAGGCCAAATTTTGTCTGAAACCAACATATAAAACCACTGCTAGAAAAAACCCCCAGAGAATATTTGTGTATTTGGACTTAAATCTTTGTAGTTGCTGACATTGTGACCACTAGCCCTAGTTTCCCCTATGCACCCTCAAAACTTTAGTCTTGGTTTGACCCAGTTCTAGTTCTTTAAAAAAGCTTAGCGTGACAAAACATCAGTGACAGACACTAACAGGCTGCTGAATAACTTTTTGACAGCTTCACTGAATTGTTTTTACAGTTATGCGCCAAGACCTTTGAACATATTGCTTGAGGAAATGTACATTGTCATATGAAGATTAAGTGACAAAACCTCATCATCAGCAGTTCAACAAAACCCTAGACTCGCAGCTTGGTTTTGGGCATCAATTAACACAAGTTATCAAGTAGCAATTTTGTACTATGTTTATGATATTAAATTGTTCGATTTTGTCAGCTACAACAGTCATATTTATATTTTTATGCAGCTTTGTAGTCAGTGTTCATCGTGCTCTCGCTTCACAATGCCTATTTTCAGTGGCTGTGTCAATATAGTGTTAAACAGTAATTTTCCTCTCAATGGTGGCCTCTTTGGCAAGACCAGCAACCTTTGTATTTCAGTCCAAAGGGGAGATGGCAGTTTGCGCTTCTCACCCCATATCCTTGTTTGCACCTGCCTGCCTAGGGAGCCTTTGCTCTTCCTGGTCATTGAAGGTTCAAGGGAAATCAGCGGAATCAAAGGTCATTGTCTCCTGGCAGACCTAATGTTTCCCTTTGTGACCGTCACATGCTGAGGCCAAAGTCTCTTTGTTTTTGACTCTGCTCTCTGGTCGGGGATCAGTGTTTGAGCCACCAGCCATTTCTAGAATCACACAGAGGAAATGGATGTGTTATTTAATCCCATTATTATACTTTAAAGGAAGCATACTCGGATGACTTTGATTTCGCTGTGATAAAAGGGTTTTTTAGTATCTGAGTGCTGGTAGAATATTCTATGAATATACACAACTGAAGAACAACCAATTTTTTTGTTCAGATAACAAGATATTCCTACAAAGTTTGGGGGTAGAGCATTGAGCATCTCATCATTTAATGTTCTAAACAAATAATAAAACCCACTTGGTACACTATAATGTCGAAAGTATATTATAGCCCAGTGATATAAGTTGGAGATATACATTTATACATACAGTATACTCACATAAAGCAGTATTACAGCAAATCTCAGTTGCATGATTGTTTGTATTGTTGTAAAATGTAAGCTGTATTATCACATAGCTCTCTATATAAATGTGTATATATATATGTGTGTATATATAAGTATATATCAAACTTTAACAGCATACATAGAGTATACTCACATAGGGTGATACAGCAAATCTAAATGGCTTGACTGATAAACTATATTATTGCCCAGCTCTTTATATAAACTTGGATATGTATACATACAGCATATACTTACATAGGGTGATATATAAACTATATTATATTGCCCAGCTCTAATCTACTAAATGCAACTATAAGGCTTGCAAATATTAATTTATTAGAAGTATTAACATCATGATTTTCTGTAAAGATGCTTTGAAACAATGTGCATTGTGAAAAGTGCTGTACAAATATAATAAAGACTTTATTTGGATAGTAACTGAACATTTTACTTTAAGTTTTTAACTTTAACTATAGTCAGCCAGCTCTGAAAATGTGTAAACATCACACATGAGCAAAAGGTTTTACTCATAGCTTGTCACACAGCAGTGAAACATGTGACTCTCTTGGGAGGGAGAGGGAATCTGTAGTAAGGAGGGGCAGCTGGGATGTTAACATCTCTTTGTATGCAAGAGAAAAACTGTGAAAAACTTGATGGCTGATACTATGTCCCATCAGGATATAGCCCATCTGTAACCCCAGCAGGGCATGTTTACTCCAGCCAGAACTGTTGACTGGTCATATGGGGTCCCAAGAAGTGTGAACTTGGTGTAAAAGCTGTCTTCTCAAGGCATAGAAAGGCTGAACTAGGCAGGCTGTGACATAAAACTTTAATACTTTAAAGTTTAATGTGTGTCACAATCATTTTTACTATGAAAAACTATATTTTTGCACTATATTTCTTTTTTTAATAATAAAGGATTGCAGGCATGATTTTTTTCTGAGAGTTCAATCTGAGAGTCAGGTGTGAATTTCATGTGTCCTCCACCGTGCTGCTTTCATGTGATCATACAAGCCATGATCAGATTTTAAGCACAGGGTTAGGAAGAGGACAGATAGTTAAACTGTGGCTTTAAGGGTGGCGTCCATTAGCATTGGGAAGTCCAATTCATCTTAGCGATTCGATTCGCTCGGGTGATTCTTTGTAGTGAGCCGATTAAAACGATTCAATAATTAATTTGAAACATCACTCAAAAGTCTTCTCATGAAGACTTTTGTTGTTATGAAATATAGTTAAATACAGGTAAAAATGAGCTGTTTATAGCTAAATTTATGATTAATTATATTTAATGTGTCAAATGTTTATTTTCCATAGTGAGCACATGGAAAAACATGTTTTCTTTATCTTGTCTTCTTTTTTTCTTTTTTAACAGACCATTATAATTAAAATGAAGTTAATTTAGTGTTAGCGACCATTTCATCCAAAATGCAAGCAAACATCTTTTTTATTTATTTATTTATTTTTACGTTTTAACTATCTTGAAAGCTATCCTGAGACCTCATGAATGTTCATTTATTATTTAGTCATTAAGAAATGCTAGGTAGGCTTATTATGGTGTTTTGTTGCAAATGTGGTTTACATAATAGACCCTTTTTTCATATAAAGGTAGCCTACACTGAAGATTTATAAACGAATCGGTTCTGCAGAATCATCACAAGAATGATTCTCTCGTGAATCGGATCTCACTAGCGTCCATGAGGGTAGGAGGAGTGAACATGGCATTGCAGAGTGCCGTGGATACCTTGAATAAACAATTCTTCAGTCAAACGACTGACTCCAGGACTCAAGAGCACTAGAAAACCGCACATGTGGGGAATAGACGCTGTCAGCCCCATTCACCTTTCAGCTTTTTTTTCCACAGCTCATTTGTTCGTAAAGAGAAATAGGCTATCATATACGCGTCTCCGACTATTCCCTGAATGCAGCATAATTTTCAACGGGATTCTCCTTTTTCACCATCCGCGCAGGTAAGGCTGGGTGTGAAAATAAGATTTCTGGTATATTTATTTAATCGTTTATTTTATCCGTGCATTAGCAGCAATGCCAGAATCCGCTATGTATTTGAATGGCTTGTGCGTATATAAAATAAGCAGGCGATATATGGGGTAGTGGGAGCTGACGTTTCCATTTTGAGTCTTCATTTATTTCATTGAATGTTTACATGCAGGCATGGGCGTATAATATGTGCGTTATTTATTTGTTTATCTAATTTTCTTTATGCATGTGATCAAACGATTACATGAAAGCGAAAAGGACTTGCTTCCTTTATAAGCATCCTATACCAGAATTTAAGCTACTCAAGTACATTTATAGAGGGTGCTGGCAAGCACGTGAAATGTGATATAAAAGAGTGTTGTGCTAATAGTAGCCGAACCGAGTTAAAGCACTAGAATAGACAGGCTACATTGTTACTGTGGTTATGATAAGATGATGATTTTGGCTCCTTGCTTTCCTCATGTTTAGTCTAACCGAGACTCTTCGAAGTGTTTGTATGAATCTTTCAAGTGCTCCTAGAAACATGTAATTATCTCACCTGCTATAATATTTCTCATGAAATCTAGTGTTTATTCTTTATGAAAATATTATTGTGTTTAGTGGCTTATGAGATGTTTAATAAGAAATTCATATGATTCAGATTAAATATTTTGTGAGCATGTGGATGGTTAGGAGCTACTTAACATTTTTGGATTTAAATGTGAACTGAGTATTTTTCTCTTTTTTTTCATTTTGATAATTAGTAAAGTTTTGCAAATTAAGTGAACTTTTGAGAAATAGCTTTAAAATGATGTACACTGACATAATGCTCTAGTCATATAACCTATGCCTTAAAGAAAATGCTGTTTTATTCCATGTTGAGGTGGTCGCCCCAATGGGCATAGCCATGTTGATATCACATGACCCACTGTCATCTCATGCAATTGAGTTACTTCTACTATTAAAAATATTTACTTTATTTTATACTTTTTTGTTTTTGCAATGCGTGGACATTAAAGAAAAAAACTGAAATGGCAATATTCGCCACTGTTCCACGGAGAGAAATCGCAATAGTTTGTCAGCTGTATTCCAACCCACGCAAATGCAATGGGATTGAATCCGAGAATATGTACTATAAGTATTTGTATAGTTAGTTTGAAACAGAGAAAAAGAAAAGATAAACAGATTTAGTGTAGCGGCAATAGTTGGTAAACATACTACTTGCCTCCAGGCCAGTAGGTGTCAGTATAATATTACTGAGTTTACCTTTACATACTATACATTTAAGCCCCTGGCTTTTGTTGTGTTTCTCAAATCAGTATGGAGCTGTGAACAACAACAGGATCTGAAATATATAATGTTCAGGGTGTTGACTCATATGTACTTTAGAATAAATTTAGAATAAATATAGCCTACCTCATGACCTTTTATTAAAGCATTTTTTATGTTCATTTTTATGTTTGTGTAAAGCATGACTAAATCAAAACCGCAGAGGTGGTTCTCTTTTTACATCAGACCTTACTCTTTGTTTGCTCTGGTCTTAAAAAGTCCCAAATGCTTGCTTAAGATCATGATGACATGTAACCCGAAAACCTGCCTACCCACTCACATTATGTTAAAGCTTACTTTAATACGTTGTGTGGTTTTGTTTAAAGTGTTGCTCTTAGCCTATCTTAAAAGGCTGTGAGGAAAGCTTTTGTAAACGATCTAGTCACTGAAGTCTAGATTAAAAGAGCTGGATATCTAGTGATAACCGCAAGTTAATGCTAATATTTATAGACTGAATTTCAACTAGGCAGTTTTTTTGTATTTGTAAATGAATCACTCTTGTAACATCACTTGTTATTCAAGGGCTAGATCACCCACAAATGAAAATCTTTCAAATTTCTTTACCTTCATGTCATTCCAAACCTGTAAGACTTTGCTTTTTCTGTGGAACACAAAATATTTTATTTCATGCAGTGAAAGTCAATGGCATTTCATGTTGTTCTTGACCCCATTTACTTTAATTGCATTGAGAAAAGCTGTTCTTTAAAATCTTTTAGTATAGAATCTTTTAGTGTAAGTCCTACAGGTTTGGAACGACTTGATGTTGATGATTGCTAATGTTCCTGTACATTCAACTTCATTACTGCTTAGTTTTGTTTTTGATTATGCATAGAAGTGCTTATGGTCTTTTGTGTATATGGTCGAACTACCAAATGATGCTCACATAATCCTACGGAGATGTTTGCCAACTCTTGCTTTGCATTTTTGTTGTTCTGAATAATATTATGATGTCAGTTCATCGTATTACAAATTGAATTTCAAAGCTCAGGTAAGTGGACTTTGACAGAGTATGTGCGGTTGGCATAGAGAGACAGAAATACTCCTGTCATTTTGCACAGAGCAGAACAGTAAATGCCATCTGACCATGTGGAAAGAAAGCCAGGATGAGGAAATGGAGGGATGGAGTGAAATGGTGAAATGTTTGTGTGTGCGTCTGTCTCAGTATGGATGGCTGGAAGGGGTTCATTGTTCATGAGATAATGACAGGATCATCTACCAGACAGGAGGTCACCACGCCCCTCAATCATAACCCATAATTGATTGACCATAATGGAGATTGAAGTACATTATTCATAGTTTGCGAGGGAAAAAATTACAGCCAGCCCACTGTGAGATGGGGGTCAGATAAATCAGGAGGAGAGGTGCGCGCGTAAGCAACGGCTTGTTGAAGAGACAACCGACTGAACGTGATCTTGTCAACATCAGAGCTCAATGAGATCTCAGCAGTGTTTTAAGAAAAAGACATTTACAGGGCCTCTTAAACTGGCTCGTGTTGTGGTCTGTGAGGAGGGGGAGGGGTGTGGTGGTTTAAAAAGACAAATGCAAGCAAAGAGTCCTGTATTAAACTAATGGCGTAAGCAAAAGTGGAGGGCAAAAGGAAAGAAGCATCTTAAATCATGTCTCCGTGTGCCAGCTTATCTATCAGCAGTACACCACAGAAATGATTTTTTCATCTGTAGAATAGAAATGTCAGCCCGAGGCGAGCGATGTGTATCGTTGATGTTTTTATAGAGTAGGCCAATATTAGGTATGCGATTTATGGCACGTGTGCAACTATCCTTAACTTCACATGCATTAACACTCAGAAATCAGGAGCCAAACTTAAAAGGTTGGGTTTGAATGCATTTCCTTAAGATTTATGGGTTATTTTAGCTTTTTATGCACTAAGTCCGTAATCTACTTTTTTACAGATTCCTATGTAGTTTCATAGACATGTGACCACTGAAGGCTCCACATACTTCTGTAGAATTTGAATGACGGTCATTCATAAAGTTCTACACATGCTTCACCCCTTACATATTCATTTGTTGTATTTTCTAGGTCACATTTTTCAGTTATTTGATTATGGATAATTGATGTATAAAATGTCCATGGAGGTTTCAGCATCAAGATTCAAAGTATGTATAAGCATTGTGACAAGTGAGCATTTCTAGTACACTACAGAACATTGGCCTCACTATAACAATAAAAAAACTATTTATCACTACCACTCAGTAAAATAATTGGCAAAATGCTGTTTAAAGTGTTTTATATGCATAAATACTAAATGCATATGCTGACATTCATTTTTGAGTGCCGTGTCCTCATCTTAATATCCAGTCAACAACTTATTCATAAAACCAAGTCAACCTCCCTACATTTTTATATTTAAAAAAAATAAGTTCTTGTGTGTATACAATACATAAGAAACGATCGCCCACTTCTGTTTCCTCACAACTTTTAGAGTTTTTAGGTTCCGTGGGCCATCAATGTCTCAAAAGTATTTCACGTCGGCTAACCATAGGCTTTCATATTCCAATAAAAGCTCCATTTAACACATTTTCACCATATTAAGATCCATAGCACAGAATTTTGCACATTTCCTCCAAAATCAGCATAGAAAATGTAAAAAGGTTCCGCAGATTCCATCTGGGCCTACTTATAACTAAATGTCACAGCGACTTTTAGAACTTTCATTCTTTTAGTTGGTTTAGATGTTGAAGAAATATTCACCAAAACCACTACATTTTGGTTTTGCAGTCAGTTTTGAATTAGAACAGCGGGTTGAGCTGATCATTTCCAACATGTATTGCCCTGGCTCCTGCGTCTAGGTCTCTAGACAGCTTTAATGGCTGTGGGGATAAAGGTTTTCGCAGGTCACCGTGTGGCAGGATCAGCATAATTGAAGGCTTGAGAGGACGCAGTAGGGGCGATAGTTAAATTGGACTTAAGACTGTTATTCAATGGTGTCTTAATTTAACCACCCTGGGTTATATGAAGCAAAGCCCACTGAGAAAAGTGGCTCACTCGAATGCCAATCATTCCTCACCGATCCTGAGACTTTTGAAGGTTACAGGGCTGTCTGTGGCTGGGCTGACGGATTGATGTATGTCCCCTGTCGAGCAGAGAATTCAGAGTCCAAGGCCGCCGCAGTGCTGTCCTATTAGGGGGGATTGTCCTTCACAACTTCTTAGCCGCCTGTCCTTTCCGGAGCCTACAGAGCTCAGGCAAGGGCATTGTGTCTGCTACAATAAGCCGAGCTGTGGAGTGCTTCACCCTTACATAATTATATGGCTTTAATGCAAGCATCTTTCACTGTTCATCCACTCACGCCAGCAAGTGCAAAAAGAGCGGCGTTGTCAGAGAGTGTTGCTGGATGTATCCCTACTTCATTATGACTTGCTCTTCAGAGGGCTTTTTTAGAAATTAAATTGCTTTGGCAATTAACTAAAAGGGGATTTTTGGAATTTATGAATGACTGAGAAGATTGATATATGGCGAGAGAGGACAGCAGCATGTGAGATGGACGTGAGGCTGAGGTAATGGATTTATCGCCACGTTGAGAGCCACATGAAAGGAGCGAGAATAACTGTACCCACTTTTTAGGACCATGACGGCCTCATGATCATACTCGTTGTGTTTGAGCCTGGTTTCTGCCAGGTACTGTGAAAGTAAAGTCTTTCCAAGGAGCTCTGTGGGGACATTACGACATGGGTGATTTCACCAGCTGCATTTTTGTGTACCCAGTTCGATAAGATATGAGGTCATGCTTGCTAGATGTCGTTATGAAAATCTAATCCAACGGTTGCCTGTCGAAACAAAGACGGCTCTGTGGCGAGCAGATCAAGAAAATAATGCACAGCTTGAACTTAGACCTTCAAGGTGTTTCTTAAGAGTTAATTAAAAAGAATTCATTGCCTGGTAATCTATAACATATGGTGAGAAAAGATTGTGTCTCCACTTTGAATACAAACGCTGGGTATCACCGTCTGCTCGTATAGCGTATTGGCCTTTTCAGAGTTTAGATTAGGGAAGGATGGTTTGACGATATATTATGTGCCACGGTGGAAATGTGTCAGCTGGTAGATATTCTGCTGTACTGTTTATACCGCGATTATATCCAGCCTGATTTTAAACCGATATATGTGCATATGTATTTTATTTATCATTTTTAAGACTTTAAAAAAACATTTTTTATGATTTATGAAATATATTTTTAATGGTTCATAAAATATTATTTACTTAAGATTATTTTAAGACTTCAAAGGTGGCTTATATGTGACTAAATGACTATCTATATATCTATATATCTGTCTGTCTGTCTGTCTGTCTCTCTATATAATAGTTTCTCCGTTCTTGACAGTCACTCTCAGTTTTCTCAAATAGGTCTCTCTACTGCTAGTAATTGAACTAGAGGCACTGAGAATGAGAGGGAAAAACTTGTTCAGTCAAAATAATATGTTCTTTAAAGACATTTAATATTTTCTTTGCTCATTTCAGAGTTAAATACCATGGCTGTTATGTCTGAATTGTGCCGTTATCAAGAAAGATATTACAGACGAGTTCTGTGGCAGTATGGGCATCACAGAGAAGTGTTCAAAGTTTTTGAAAATGTTTGAACAGTCAGACAGTTCATGGTCAAGGGCTGTTTAGCGTGAGTGTCTGGAAAGTCCTCTGGCCATGATTTGGCAGAGAGCGAGCGGTGATGGGCAGCGGATCCACCGCGCTAAAGCATAAACTGGGCTAATCTGTTACTGAGCAACAGCAGGCACCTCTTCACAACACGTTGTGGGTGTGTAGTTCATGCCGTTACCCGGGGGATGCGGTTTTGTTGAGTTCAGCTCATGGCACATTTTTTTTGGCATAGTCTGGTTGCCCTCCGTGTTTGGACTATGGAAGGAATCTGCGTTGATGGAGAGACAGAAACACGAGGGACAGCTGGGTAAACATTACAGTCCTGTGTTTTCAACATGCCACTTTGATATGTTAATTCTTGGTGCTTTTGCATCGCTAGAGAGGTGTAGTCTTTTTGTTGTGGTCATTTGTGTTTTGTTTAAAGGTTTTATTGGTGCTTTGAACAAAAAGTGTCACCTCATTCATCACAAAGGGGCAGCTGTTTTCCCATTTGATAGTCATCAGTAAATCAGAACATTACCCTTCCCCTAAGTAGCGCATACTAAAGACAGCAGCTCTGCGAGACCTTGGAAGTGGCGGACGTGTCTTGGTCACACCGCTGAAGATGACGCTATCGTCACCCTTGCGCATGGCCTTAGAACTGACCCAGAGGGCCAGATTTTTTCCCACCAGGCTGAGATAATTATCATCTAGGCTGCTCTGGAACAGCACTTTACTGTTCGTTGGTGTATTTTTAGTGGGCATCTCCAATAATGGGGGCCGAAACCTGATCCAGCCTCCTGCTCTGTTGAGTGGATTAAGGCCGTTTGGCGGTAGTGTGTCACCCGCAGTTCAAGGTTGACATCCACTTTAGGAGTCACACCAAGGTCAAGCACGGTTTAATAAGCTGTTTTGTCAGGTCGGGACACATGATCTTCTGTTGACCAGTGATTTGGGTTAATTATGAACAATGATCTCGCCATAGCTGAGGTGAAAACAAGGCTCCAGGAAGAAAGCTGTGTGTGTCAGATCACCTGAACACGTGATTTGTTATTTGTGGAAGGTTATAGCCTCCAGTAAAGTGTTAGGCCAGGCTATTTAAGATGAACTGAGGTGAATGTGATCATTATTATCATTTGGGGTGGGTGAGTGACAGTAAAGTTGTTGTGATTTTGACCTTTCTATTCATGGAATAATATTGAAATCTAAAATGTACCACAGTTTCTACTAAAATATCAATTAGCACAACTGTTTTCAACATTGATAATAATAATAAGAAATGTCTCGAGCAGCAAATCAACATTAGTATGATTTCTGAAGGATCATGAGACACTGACGATTCAGCTTTGCCAATAAATTCTATTTTAAAATATATTAAAATAGAAAGTACATATTTTAAATTGTAGTAACATTTCACAGTATTACTGTTTTTGCTGTATTTTTGTCAAATAAATGCAACCTTGGTAAGCATAAGATACTTTTCAAAAACAATAAAAAATAAGCTTACCAGCCCCAAAGTTTTGAACAGTAGTGTGTATTCATTTAGAATTCATAATATATGTAATATGTTAATAAAATATTATTATTTTGTTATTGTTATTATAAATAAAAAACATTATTCATACTGTTTTTTTTAGATTATTAGATATTACAGATTATATATTATAAAACCATATAATAATGTCATATTTCAAAATCTAGTGACCTTCTCAATATTTTGTGCGTGAAATAAAAATGATCTTTTATTCATGTATATGATTGGGTTTCCACACATTTAGAGTTGAAGTGACCAAATGTAATAATTTATGAATAAGCTGTCAAAAAGCCCATATTGGTAGTTAAAGAAGTTGAATATTCGGAAGGACATGTCCTCTGTACATGATGAGAGCTTGGCTATTTTAATTCCCCTGCTCCAAGACAGATTAACATGACTTTAAGTGTTTTATGATGTTTCCCACCACTGAAGTTATGTTCTGAAAATGTCAATATAGAAAGAGGATTTTCTAAAACCTCCTATTGTAACCTTCAGACGCTTTAAAAAAAGATCGATTTGGTCCTTTTTCAACTATGCTAGATGGGCAGACTGATGTGATTGTTCATAGCACAAACCTCATGGTAACTTTTTTTTGCTGTGCTGTGTTCATTTGTGGCATCAGCAGAAAGGAACTAGAACACAGAATCAGAACTGCTATGCTAGGGTAGAATTATTTGGGCCAAAGTGCACAAAATGGAGGTCACTTGTTGGATTGTCAAATTTTGCTAATAGCAGAACCTTATTGTTTTAATCTGCACGTAGGAGTTTTTTGTAGGTGTAAAAATCTACATTTTGACACACTATTGACTAAGTTCTGGTCTCACTAGCACAGCATGTTACATAAGATAGGATAAGTTGTATTAGGAGTCCACTTACATGCAAATCGGTCTGTTTTCAGAGCAAATCTAAGGGGATTTGCAATAATCTAAAATGACAGTTACGACCTTAATACCCTTTTGATACACGTCGACGTGACCCTGCGCAAACCAGACCTCAACTCCGGTCAACTGCAGTGACACAGTTTCACACATGCTTCAGTTAACCTCCATTTTATGCACAGCAGGCTGACAATTTTCAGCTTTTATGTGCCATTTTGTTGCTTATGCAATTGTGGTTCGCTTGACATTCGCAGCTAGACGCCTCTGATTTAGCTGGCTTGTTTTTTGAAGCAATATGCACTTTTCTGTGGTTTGACCTCGCTGATTAGGAGGAGATTAGAGCTGACCTGAAAACATTTGAATGGCGTAAATAAGGGCAATGATATAATTGGTGCTTGGGTCTGCTCATCCACCATCCAGCCGCTCGGTTCGTGTGGGTGGCGAGGCTAGCAAGGAGAACTGAAGGTGATAAAACATCCAAGTTGCCTGTAAATGAGATGAAGACTGGAGCAGCACCGGGTTCAGCCATTAAAGATGTTTTATAGCAGCCCTGCGTACTCTTCCCCCCCTGAGGTGCACACACGTAAACCTATCTATCAAAGGGAATTGACCTGCCTTTGAGTGATCACTTCACAAGACCTGCTGTTGTCATGAAAACATTGGCATGTCCTCCATGTGCACGCCCTCAGCCCTAGTTCGTGCTAAAAAAGGGTGTACCTCCTTAAAATATGATTGAGATTGCTTAAATTTCGAAACTTTGGGTTAAAAGTTACCTCATCGAAAAACGATAGTATTATAGCATATAAAACCCAAAATACGTTCATTTCGCAAACATTTTGTCGTGGGCTAGTATCCAACAGGCTATTAGCACGCAAAGCTGCCGTATTTCACGTTTGAGTGACATTTATTTCTCTTTAATGCAATCTTCCACAGTGTTCCCAACCGGTTCGCCTGTATTCGGCGGATGCCCTTGTATGCCCTCTGTAACAGCGGATAGTGAAGCTGCCCTCTGAGTTCGTGGAACAAAGCAGAAAATAAAGTTGCTGCCTGCAAAGTGCTGCAGTAGGTGGCTTTAACATTCCCATCCACTTTCAGCTCCCGCTAACCTTGCTGAGCTCTGACATCATCCTGGAACAATGTCAGATCCATGTAGATGAATATAATTAAACAAGCGCTTATCATCCAGCCGGGGAAAGTTTAGTGGCAGGTCAACCATGTTTGCCTCTCTCTCAGCTGAAGGTCGGACGAGGGTTAGACAGGCAGTTTGCAGGCTGGAAGGTATGTGAAAGACACAAAACACAGACTAGGCCAACACAAGAACATTTTCCAGAGCACAAAAAGTCTATTTTTACACTAGCTCGTTATTTACATTGAGCTCTGTCGGGCCAGACTATATTGGAACATTGAGTAACGATGTCAAATTTACCACATTATCTACAGTTTCCTCTGAAATTCCACATTTATAAGTATAAAAACAAAATAAATTAAATTGTGATCTTTTATACTGTTGTATAAATAGTTGTAACAATAACTGAAATCATTGTGTATTTTAGTGAAGACTTTTAAGAATTATAGTCAGATTAATTTATCATATGTATTTGCGCTGCCATATATGGTAAGTCAGATTAATTTATCATATTTTTATTCATATTAATTACCTGATAATTAATCAAATTAATCAATAAATGCTAAAAAAGCACAGTGTAATTCAGTATCATTATTTTAACAGTGAAAGCATTGAATAGATAATTTATAAAGTGTTAGAAGTCAATATATTGTTTGTTCTATTTCCATATCAGTGAACATAAACCAATCACTGGCTGACAGTTCACAGTAATGTTTTGCAATTGATTTTGTTGTTCTGCTCATGGTAGACATGTTTATAGTATTCTGTCTGCTATGCTTTAAAATAGATGGCCTACGTAAAGTACCGTCTTTGGTTGTCAGCATCTCATGCCATTTGGGTCACATTTAAGACGACGTTTTGAAGTTTAAAGTAGTTAAACTTTTTTTCAAAATCATCTTGCGTTACATTGTACAGCACTCCATTTAGCTATTTTTTAATGCAAGAACATGTGACCTGAGAAGTTCACAAGTTTTATCACATTTTTTTTTTATTACAGTTCCAAATCTTCAGCTGTTTACACTGTATTTTAATGTGAATTTAAATAGACTGCAATAACATATAGGTGACTATTGATGTTGATGAGTTGAAATTGAGAACTGTAATAACAAGCACCATTTGCTACCTAACAAGTGAGTAAACATGTGGTTCCAAAATGAGGCAACCTGTCACAGCCAAAGCCACGGTGTTAGGTCTCTGCTTTGAATTCTAGCGAGTTCCAGCGAAACCATTTGCTTAAGATAGCATGAGGCACAATATGTTACTTAATAAGGCAAGGGATTTTTAGAGTCCTCCGCCATTAGCCGCTGAAATAATCTCCTCCCTGAATGGGAAAAGGCAGCAGTGAAGGGAGTAAAAACGAGTGCGCTGCATAGCCTTTGGATAGGAGCAGTATTTAATTAAGATCAGCCTGTCTCACATACATGCTGGCTGATAAGGGCTCCAAAGCACATCTGGCAATATGAGAGCTTGATCTCTCTTTGCTGGGGTTAATGAAGGTGGTCTCTGCTGAGTTATTTGATAAAACTCAGCTGAACTTTTCTTTTGTCCAGTCAAAAAAAGTGGAAGACTATATGTGACCTATTTTCTCCAGCACAAAGCAAAGAGTCATAGTGAAATACGTTTAAAGGGCTTGGAATGGAATTCGGAAACTTGTGAAATAGAATTACATTGATCTGAAAGGATATTACAAATATAAAAATATGACATTGATTCAGTACCGCCTATAGGAAATATTTCTACAGTGTAAACCACACTGACTGGCCGATATATTTAATATTCTTTTTATTTCAAGTAATGATTTTGCTAGGTATGCAAATTATGATTTTGCAATCATTTTAATACCCTTTTTATGACCAAAAGTTCCCTAAAGAGCAAGTATGAGAATGTCAAGACGGATGTTTTAATACTTTAAGATGTGTTTTAGACTCAAACTTGAGCAATAGAAAAATCTTAATTTTTATTTTAAATTTTTTAAATGCTATTTTCATTATTTAGCCTATAGAGAAAATATATAACACAATAATTTAAGGTATATGACAATATAAAAATATTCAATACATATTCCATTTGTTTACATACTTGTATTTTATTTTATTTTATTTTATTTTATTTTATTTTATTTTATTTTATTTTATTTTATTTTATTTTATTTTATTTTATTGTATTTTATTTTATTTTATTTTATTTTATTTTATTTTATTTTATTTTATTTTATTTTATTTTATTTTATTTTAAGTTTTGTTGCCCAGCTTTTTGGGCTGCCTCTTATGTTCTGTGATGTTGCCCTTAGTATTAAAGGGGAAGACAGACTAACTAATCAGCTTTTCCATTTTGTCCGTGAACATAACCTCTGATCTCAGGGGCACCAAGTCTTGGTTCCTTATCAGGACCTCTGGCAGTTGTTCAGCCCATTGCCACATGAGAAATGGATACTACTATGCTCAAATATCCCTACAGCGTATTCCTGTTAAGAACAAGGATTCTTGCCTACATGTTCGCCAGTTTCAACATTAACGAGCTCTGTTTTTTACTTCTTGTCACGGTATGTATCTTGAGTGTTGTGAAAGACAAATGTGTCCTAGCATTCCAGTGACTTGTGTAAACTTAGCTCCATAGGCCAACCTGCATGCATAGTATTTTCAGATAAGATATCTGGCAACATGTTTTCAGCCATACCAGGCTGGGATGATGAACAACGCTAAATTCCGTCCCCTCCTGATCACCCTCCTGAGGTTAAACTAAAAACTGCTCTATGCAGGCTAAAGCACACCCAAGTGCAGGACAAGAACAGCTGGGTACCAGCACAGCCACGATTGGCAGGGTGTAGGGTTTCATCTGCCGAGGGGGTCAATTCTACTTCCTCGGAAGAGGGCCCGGGCCTCTGAGAATCTGTCATCGTTCACCTTGTAAAAGCTCTGCATGTATCTGTTTTTGACCTCCCAGAAAAAGCCATCTATCTAGGGTGAGCATCTATGAAGTGTTAATGCAATAGCGTTCAGAGTAGTTCATACCATTCTTTGAGGTGGGAGGGTGGAATTATGAAAATGGTAAACATTTTAATTAGTAAAAAAATTAAAAAAGGAAATGTCTGAGCTGAAATAAAGAATTCTAGACGTAAAATACTTGTTTTAAATATTATAATAAATAATATATAAATATTTTTAATCAATTATTCTTAACAATTGAATGTAACTTTTTAATTGTCAATTTAAAGTAATTCCTTTAAATGCAATTAGTGTTTTGATGTGCTTTATTTTTCTTCCCAAAACCAAAAATAAAATTTTTAGCCATTTATGGCTACCAAAAATGCCTCCTTTATGTAATTGTGTGGCACACATATCACTGTTATAGATAGCAATCTAATTAGGTGTAATTACATAAAATGGTTTACATTTATTTAAATATATAAAATAATTAACAATTACATTTTATGGCTTACATAAATTCTGATTGCAATATTATTATTTAAAATTTATATTTCAGTTCATTATTTACAATAAATGTTACATTTTTCCTTTTTTTTTTTTTTTTTGTTATTATTATTATTATTATTATTATTATTATTAATTGATCAACATAAACCCAAACAAAAATATTTTTTATTTTAACCATTTTTGGCCAAAATGTTGTAGCAAAAAGGGATGCTCCTCAACATTTCGGCACCTCCTTTATGTAATTGGGTGGCATGGCATGCATGTCCCTGTTATGGATGGCATTCGAAGCAGAGAAACACTAAATCAGTGTGCGTAAGCTATGTGACCTCCTTTTAAGCTCCCTTATACTTCGATTCCCTCCCATGTGTCATCTCTTAGACGATGCACTGCCTTCATATTGCAAATCGTATCTTTGGCTAGACAAGCAGATAACTCTGCGATTCCTCTGTGGTGTGAGGTTAGAGGTACACGGGCTCTATGAAATTTTTCATCACAGGGACTGATAGCACAGGCGGCCGTTAGAGAAAGCCAGGATATTTGAGATATCTATCAGGGTACCGTGAAGGTTTTTTTTTTTTTGTCTTGCAGATGCAGTTCAAGGACGCCTGCAGGCAGCACGACCCTCGCTGTGCTTCTGACGTGACACAAGGTCACGCACACTCACCCTCTGACATTCACTCAGTACAGACAGTGAGAGAGAGAGAGAGGAAGAGTGTGTGTTACTGAGAGAGCAAGTGGGGGAAGGGAAAGAGCGAGGATGGGGTTGCAGTAAAAGTCATCTTCCCCTGTGTGCTCTGAGTAAACAGTTCACTTTGCTCTGTGTGAGCGCAGCCAGGGCCTCATTTGCTCAGCCGTTTTTACTCATCTCTCCCATTTGCCGACAACTTGAGACATGCTGTTCTCTGGCTGCCTCTCAGTAGGACCGTTTGTCACGTCAGGGGGTTTTATTTGACTTAAGTATGAGTTATCTCAAACTCTGCGCCGAAATTAATGCACCTTTAAATTCTGTGCTGTTTCAAGCCTTTATAGTTCTTTTATGTGATCAGTGCTGAGCACTCAGGATATTGAGATGACATACGCTTACATTCTCTGCTAAACGGATGCTATTGTGATGTACATACAATGTCACAGATGATATATTGATATTTTACCCAAAATAGAGATGGGAGAAATTGCAATTTTTTCATAGTGGACTAGTCAGAGTAAAGATTTGTATTAATTAGCATGTTCACTACATGCTTTTCTTAAAGGGATAGTTCACTCAAAAATAACAATTTTTTCATAGTGGACTAGTCAGAGTAAAGATTTGTATTAATTAGCCGCAAATTAAGGTATTTTTGATGAAATCTGAGAGCTTTCTCACCTGCGGACAGCAACACAACTGACAAGCTCAAGGCCCAGAAAGGTAGTAAAGACATTGTTAGTAATGTACTCAGTGGTTCAAAAAATAACAATTCTGTTAGTAATTACTCACCCTCATGTCAGTTCAAACTCACAAAATATCTTAATTTGTGTTCCGAAGATAAACAAAGGTATTATGGGTTTTGAATTTTCAATTTTGGGTAAACTATCCCTTTAAGGGACTTTATGTGTACGTAGATCAACCAGTGTAATTGTAATATAATTGTAAGTACTAATATAATTGATATTTTAGCTTTTATTTTTGTATTTTCAGTTTTCATTTTATTTTAGTTTGTCATTTTGTTATGTGACTTCATAATATGTATTTTTAAATATTTCTACTATTTAACTTTATTTTTCAGTTTCAGATTTTTAAAAGGTTTTTAACGTTTTTTTTTTAAATTATTATTTAGTTTAATATTTATGATTTATTTTATTTCTGCATTATTCCAACTCCGATAACAATTTTTAAGAGTTTTAGTTAATGATAACAATGATTTAACAATGAATTGGAGACTTTTAGAAAATAATAATTTTAACAGTTAGATTTTGCTTGGGCATTGTGCAAAGAAAAAATTGTAGCCATTCACGTTAAACGTTGTTTAATGTGAACATATTTGCATACAAATACAAACATTTAATCAGCACAGCTGTTTTCAACGTTGATAAGAAATGTTTGAGCAACAAATCAGCATATTAGAATGATTTCTGAAGGATCATGTGACACTGAAGACTGCTGTAGCCGCTCACATTAAACAATGTCTTGAAGAAAAACAAGTAGAAGCTTCTGGCAGCCAGTGGAGCTGGCAGTGGATTAAACAAAAATACGCAAATGGTAAATGGTAATCATATCATGGCTAGCACCAACGTAATTGCCTTTCAGAAAATGTGTTAGGATAACTTAGCAATCTTTGCCACCTAATTAATATTCATGAAGCAAGCCCAGTGTTTATATTATATTCCCACCACTTTTCAGATAATTTCTACACCCCTGATTATTAGCACACTAAAGCAAAGCACACATTAGCACTTTAAAACTCCTCTCAAGAAGGTTGTGTCCCATTTGTGGTGCCATTGTAAAAAAACAAAATAAAGGATAAATGCTAATCGATTAGTCAGATGGATGACTAGTTAGTCACTATAACCCAAAGATACCAGCAGAACATGGATTGGTGGCAGACATGAGCAAGGCCATGCTATCATTTGAAACTGTTTCTGCTACTGTTTGACACTCATTAATAAATAACAAAACAGAAAATAGGACAAGAGGATAGAGGGAGAGAGAACAACTGTGTAAACATTGCTTTTAAAGAGACAGCCTGTCAAAGGATTGCTGACTCGTTTAGCTTTGCGTCTTGCACTGTTATCACCCCCCCCATTAAGTTTTTAATCCAACTTCATTTCTGCTAATTAGCAACTGTAGGACTGACAGGCTTCGCCATGTCCATCCGTCTGTGTCAGGACAGCGATTGCCTCTCCTGAGTTGTTCATTACTTTTGTCTTTTTCAAGTCCTTCAAAAGTGCTTATTATTATTTAAGTCAAACCGATGGAAAGTGTACTGTCAGCTCTTTTGGGAGTGGGCCGTAGTACAGAGCGCAGGCCAGGAACACAGGAGGGACAGTTGGAGGTACATAAAAAGCCCATGTGTGGTGGAGGCCTACCGCTAGCTGCTCTGTGGGTAGCCGCTGCGCTTTTTAGATGCTGGGTTACCATGACGATCAGAAAAAATATCTCTGCTTTATGATGGTACTGTGGTACTTTGATATACAGTATACTGTATGAATCATATTCATATACCATTGTATTTCTATAGTACTCCAAAGCACTTTAAAGAATACCAGGGTATAGTGTTGGGTAGTTACTGTGAAATTGCAACTACAGTCATGTTGTTCTTAAATTAGTTGGTTATTACAAGCTAATAAGTAAAAGTAGCTAAACCGATTTGCATGTAAGTGGGCAATACCATTTAATTAAAATGTTGGATGATATTATTATTACTATTTTGCAATTTATTTGGCACAAACCCATTGAGCTTATATATATATATAATTTTTTTTTATTTATTAAATAAAACATATAACTACCATTCACAAGTTTGGGGATCAGTGATTTTTGTAAGAAATGAATACATTTATTCAGCTACATTGATTAAATTGACATGCTTTTGTTTTTGTAGTAGATGCTGTTCTTTTGACCTTTCTATTCGTCAATGTCCAAAATAATACATAATATTTTGCACACAAATATTAATCAGCACAACTGTTTTCAACATTGATAATAATAATAAAAAAAAAATCGGCATATTGGATTACTGAAGACTGAGGTAATGACCGCTGAATATTCATCTTTGCCATCACAGGAATAAATGACTTTTTAAAAAAGTTTAACATCATATATATGTGTTTCGCTTGCACTGACATTGTAATATTATGGCGATTTACACAAATGTATTACTGTTTGATATTATTGCATGAGGAATGTCTTGAAGAAAGCTAGCAGGAAGTTTTTAAATTTAGCAGATGGTTGGTAGTGTATTATTCATGGCACCTACATGACACAAAAAGGGAAGAAACCTGCTTATGTAAGTTGTCAAGACATCTACATTACATCCAGTTTTACTGCAGTGTCAACTTGTAGTCCTCACAGAATTCCCTATAACAAGACCTATATTTGATAAGCCCCTGGATCTCTGGAAATATGACTTAAATCTCATGAAATATGGAAATGCCTGTAGGGATCAACTTCCCATCTAGTGGTATATAACATGGTTTGTTGACATACCTTTAAATGAAACATACAGTTTTAAATTAATTGTTTAGATCAGAAATACTACAGCAGTGGTACATTGTTTCACTGTACTGGTTAAATACTGAATTTAATCGTTTTGAACCTTTGCAATAAATCTGCAGTTTTGGTCATATAAGGATTCGCCTTGTGTACCTTTTCTTAAGTTAACAGTTGTCTTTGTCCGGTCACATCCTTGAAAACTCTCTGCCCCTTCCTCTAGACTCATGCGTTTGGCTCTGATGACTGCAGAGACTTTACTGTTAATAACTTCTCTCTCATCTAGGGAAAAGGCAGGGGACCCAGGCTCTGTCTTCCTTTTAATGTGCTGGCTTTTCTTCAATCATTTAATTAAGAAAAGGAGCGATTATTCAGCCTCGAGTCAGCTCCTTCTCCCTTCCAGCGCCTCATTCATCTCTGATTAAACTTGTAGCATTCGGTAACTGTACTTTCCTGCTCTTTCTGGGGCATGTGAAACAGGAGATTGTGACAGTAGAGAAAAGAGGAACCTGAGGTCTGTGAGCGAGTTGCAGGATAAGAAAATGGTCCCCTTTGGTCTCTTCAACTTGACAAAGGCTGTGCTTGCAGCTGTTATCTCTTTTTGCGTTTAAGTTTGGGTTATCTCTTTTTTTGGCAGCATAACCTTTCTGAGGGTTTCAATGCGTAGTTATACCACCCAATTAAGTGCTGACCCCTCATGGGAATTCACAATAAAAGTTGGGGTCTTTTCAGTAATTACAGTAATCAAAATAGTTGACAGTTTTATGTACAAGGTTGCATTTATTTTCACCTAGCAAAAAAAAATCTGTAAAAGTTACGGTAAAAAATAGGTAGCTGTGGTTGCCAGAATTTTACAGTGAAAAATATGAAGCAAATATTTTTCGCGTTTATTTTGATAGGACAGTATAGTAGTGACAGTAAGCAAAGTGGGAAAGAGAGAGGGGGGAGGGATTGGGAAAGGCCCACAAACCAGGATTCGAACTCGGGACGCCCTGAGCACAAAGGTGCTATATGTTGGCACACAAGGATAACAATATTTTAGGTTTTACAGATTTAACGTAAATTTACATTTAAATACCGTAATTTCATTAACCAATATTTTTAATGTACCAACTTATGGAAGTACCGAAACCTTTGGAATACACTGATAACCACCAAAAGCAGGTAGTGATGAGAGTCACATGATGAAACAAAGCCCATCTCAAGCAGCTTTAAACACTAACATATATAGGGTGCACAGTGTCATTCATTAATTTAACAACATTAGATGTAACATACAACTGTAATGTACACAATAGAGGCTGACATTTTTTCAGGACTCCTGCGGGTCGCGGGAATCCTGTGGGAATGGAAACAAAATCACTATTAATCACGGGATTGGGACGGGACAGAAAAAAATGTCAGCGGGAGTGGGCAGGACCGGGAATCGTAATAACACTTTGATCCCCAACTTTATACACAAATATAGCCTTGCCCTGTCTCCTTATGCTCTCCTCCTGTTTGCTTTGGTGTGGCTGGTTAAGTGAATGACGTACATGTGACGGAGATTGTTAATGGCTGGTCTATGTGGTAATACAGTAGCCTACATTGGGCAGGACTTCCAAAAGCCCACCTATCATTCATTAACCACAAATATAGCTTTTCATCTAAAAGATGTATGTAGTAACAACTTTACATGGCCACTCAATCTAATGTTAACCTACAGAAATATGTGCTATTGAAGTGTGTGTGGAAGCGCAACAGCAGCGCACTCACAGCATGACAGATAGAGGCACCGGTGCTCTCACTTGCTCTTAAAATACTCTGTAATTTGTGGTCATACAGATAACAGTAATAAATCTTTTGAATCCATAAAAGACACTACGTTTATTTGTGTGCACTCGGAATAACAACGAAACATTGCGCTTCTGTAAAATAATTAAAGCAAACAAGATGCGCTTTCTGCAGTCTCGGTCATGTGAACTTGAGCGAGAAACTTCGAAACTCTGTGAATGAAAAATAAATCTATAGAGAGTGAAATGTCTACTTCCAAATGAAAAAAAATTAAAATAGAAAACGTGTGTGTTAGCATGGATGATTTACCTGAAATTTAATGTGTGTGCAGTGCACAATATGCATTGTTTAAGATGGCTTTCAGTTCAATAAAATAAGAAAAAAAACTACATTTTGGATTTTTATTCAACTAAAGTGGGCATGCTGTGATCTGTACTGTACTTTTTTTTTTTTTTTGCTGTGATCTGTACTGTAGTTTTTTTTTTTAAAAATACAAAACAGGAGTGAGAGGGAACTGGAGTCATTCTTCCTGGATTGGGACGGGACGGGATTTTCCCACAGTTTTTTCATGGGATTGGGACGGGACAGGTTTTTTTTTTTTTTTTTTGTTTTTTTTTTTTTTTTTTTTACGGGATTGGGATGGGAGAGATTTGAAAATCCACTCCCGTGTCACCCTCTAGTACACAACTGATAAGAAAAAAACTATTTCAACAAAAAAACATCAAATTTGAAATGTAACGCAGGGAATTCTGGGAATGTCAATTTACGGTTATTCACTGCAAATTATTCATTCTTTTTCACTTCCAAAAATATACTACTGTTTTTCACCGTAAATAGTAGGGGAACTTATTGTTAACCAATTAATAGGTTTTTACTGTAGCATTTTTACAGTATTTTACCATTAAATTCATGGTCATTTATATGTTTTTCAATTGTGTGGAATTGTTTTTTATAAATTTTTTGGCTATGTTATGAAATGTAGACTTTACCTGTAACCTTTTGTAATTTTTTACCTGTAATTTTTTTAAATGGCATCTACACTTGAACATTATTCATTTTCGCTGTATGGAAAAACATGAGGAAAACTCTTTTACTAGTATACTAGATTTGAGCAAGGTTGAGCTTGAGTGGTTGTGTCGAAAATCCACTTGGCTTGAGTTTGAATGGGAATGACACTTTGATTGACAGCTTTGTCTTCATTGTCTAGATGTCTAGCAGTACCTCTCTGCACTACTGCAAAATGCATTGCTGTTTCATTAACAGAGAGGGATGCAAATGCACAAATGCAATAGACAAACAGGGATGTGTTTCCAGCTCAGCACTATTAACAATTGAGGTGCTATAATTTGAGTCAAGTTCTTCATCCGAATGTGACGGCGGTTGTAAACATAGACCCCACTAGAGGAATTCCACCGGGAGACAAAGCAAGGGTTAGAGAGCCTCGTTTCCCTCTCCCTCTGCTCTAGGGTGGAAATGGTTAACATATCACTGTAATTGGCACCCGCAGCTGCTTGTCCTCTCCACAAACAGGAGGGGATGATTTTTCCCCCGGCCTCCCCCTCTCGTTCTCCCTCTCCTCTCTCACTCTCTTTCTGCAGCCTCTGCTTTGTGTGACAGCTGCCTAATTGGGCATTCTCCCCTCGTAGCGAGGCTGCCTCCTCTGGCCTCGACTGCTGACGAATGGCAGCGGATTACAGATGAGGACACAATGACCTGTTTGACCTTCCCGCAGCAGGGGGAGCAGAGGGAGGGGCCTGACGGGCCGGGCCCGGGCCCAGAGCCTCAGGTCACTGAAGGATGAGGTCGTGAGAAGGTGGAGGATCTGCCAGGTGGCCAATGACAGAGTGTCACATGACAGTAGCTTGATGTCAGTGTGTCAAGGGTAGACCGGTGGCACAGCATCCTCAAAAACACTTGCACGGATACACCGTAGCTTTTGCTTTAATCCCCAGCTCTCAAACTGATCGAAAACATCAGAAGGAGAGGCAGTGATATTTTTTTTCATTTTCTTGCTCTCATTTACATGTAATTTTTCTTCTGCTGGAATTGTAATGATGCTCATTATGCTCATAATGGTCTCCTGGGTTGGGTATATAATTATATACAGCAGACAGATATATTAAATAGATTTTTAATATTTCTAATACTTAAACATTCTAATGCTGTTATAGATTAAAATTGATTTGTGCCTGTTACATATGTATGTTGGCATAGGTTATTTAGCATTTAAAGTTGAGTGACAGTCCTACTTTAATAAAACTACTAGTAAGCCATTTGTAGTTCAAAAAATGTAATAAAAAAAAAGGACAGAAAGAAAAGGATTTGTGGTACTAGACCTGTTTAACTGAGCATCCAGACCCCCTCAACACAGCAACATTAGCTAAACCAATGGTGTATCTTTGGGGCGGAGATATCTATCTATCTATCTATCATCTATATCTATCTATATATATATATCTTATAAAATATCTATATATCTATCTATATATATATATATATATCTATCTATATATATATATATCTATATATCTATCTATATATATTGGTATTTGTACATGCTAGTTGCTAGCGTGTATAAACTCAAAACAGCTCTGGTATTTCTATATATATGATGCGATTTCAAGTATATTTCTATATTTAATGTTACAATTGGTAATAGATACATCCCTAGTTGCAAAGACCAAAGTATCAAACCAAAAGAGATATTCTTAATAAAGGTTTAGACTATGACACACCCTCCTAAAGTGGTCATTTAACACGCTTGGAGTGTTGCAAGCATGTTCGTGAATAGATAAGATTTGCCTAAAGTTGCAAAGACCAAAGTCTCAAACCCAAAGAAAGGTCTTAATAAAAAGTTCTCCCCTTTGCCACCGGTGCACCCTCCTAAAATGGCTCAATGTTTCGTTGTGAAAGCGAAAATACTTTGTTTGGCTTAAAACGTCACGGCTAGCGTAGTTGATGTATTTGGGATTTCAGAGTTGCATACACGCGGATGGAACTGTTTCTGATCCTGAGAGAGAAGAGAAAGGTGTGTTTTGACTCACGGCCCCCTTTGCCACCGATGATTCAAACGCAATGAGCAGTGTTGAGTACCATGCCAAATGTTCACGCAAAGAAAGGTGTAACTTTGATTCTCCCCTTTGCCACCGGTGCAATGTTGTT
Organism: Cyprinus carpio; assembly: GCF_018340385.1. NCBI lineage: Eukaryota > Metazoa > Chordata > Actinopteri > Cypriniformes > Cyprinidae > Cyprinus > Cyprinus carpio. The sequence goes on from NC_056611.1 coordinate 20,021,181, forward strand.
GAGACAATGTGTTTGTAATGTATAAGTCATTATAATCCGTAATTATGTCCTCACTGGATGCAACAAATAGCTTGTTTGTAATGGGTTTTATTGTTTTTGTCTTTTCGCGCTGGTGTTCTGACCGGGACACGCATCACAGCATGACAAGGGACATAATATTTCCGTTACACACTTGAAGCATTCGGCCAATCACAACATACTGGATAACATGCTGGCCAATCAGAGCACACCTAGCTTTTCAGACCGATGACCTTTGTAAAAATTGACATGTTTCAGAAAGGTGGGGCATAGAGGAGAAACAATAATGTACAGTATGTGGAAAATAATGTGTTTTTTGAACCTTAAACCGCATAAACACATTTCATTACACCAAATACACCAAATAATGTTTTTTTTTAGCAACATCATATGACCCCTTTAAAGGCACTAGGCTAATGACTGTATTTTTCTTAATGCCAGCACCTTCAGAATTTCACAGCATATGTGCAACAGACTAATGATCCAAATGAGCCCTTTTTTTCTCCAGATCATTTACTGCACACATTGGAAAGCCATGGTTAGACTTTCTCCGTTAATAAAGAGGAGGGGGGAAAAATAAGAAATTCTATCACTAACCGGTACAAGGAAAGTTCAAGCTGTAAAGCACTTGTCTGCTGAAGCATTTCAGCTTGGCATAGCTTTCTTAGCTGACTGTAGTAGTCATGAAGCCATGACCAGTCTATGCTCCACTTCACCCACATACACACACACACATACTCTTGCACTATAAAAGCAAGTGTGCGGCGACAGGGCAGAGCATCTTCTAAGACACAAAATGCAGGCTGTCAGAATGGCTGGCGGAGCCTTGTTCCTGTCACGCTGCCAGGATGCAATATCACTCAGCTGAGGTAGAAAGCCGTCAGTTGTAAAATATGATGAATTATCCCTATTCAGCAGAGAGTGGGCCGTCTGTGGGCGTGTGCCTCTCTGTGTGTACGCGAAAGTACGTGAGGGTGCATAAAAAGAGGCTACGCCTGTGTATGTGTTTGAGTCTGTTTTGTGTGACTGAGCACTGACGGTGTAGTTGCGGCACACATAAGAGTGTGTGGGCGAGAAAAAGAGTGAGAGAGACCAGCCACGGGGTTACTACAGGTTTAATGGCGACTTTGTTGTGCACGCACTTAGCTGCTTTCAGAGTTGAGTTGCTCAGTGCAAGCGTCTAATCCCCCACCCGTGTGCTCACACACTTGATTATTGGCCTTGGTTATCTGCCTAGAGGACAAGCTGCTGCCCCCCTCCTTCTCTGGTCAGGGCTAGGGCACTGAGGGTTGCCAACCCCAAAGAAAGAAGAAGAGAGAGACAGAAGGAGAGAGAAAAGAGGGGCAAGATGTTGTTGAGGTGTATTAGTATTCAGACAGAGCCTTACAGCCTGCAGAGCAAATTGATTACTACACTGTACCTGCTCTTGGTGTCACAGCTCCGTAAGAAGGCAAGATCGTATATTGTATATCAGTGTGGGCATGGCAGAAATATCTCCTCCAAATTGCCGGGACCATTGTGAATTTGTGCTTTCTGAAGTTGTGAATAAGTCTGATTACTTTCTGATTTGTCTGAATGGTTTGACATGTTTCGGCAGGTTTAGGTTGTTGAAATTTAACTTGGTGCATTGTGTTTTTTCCCTTATTTAAAATGTTTTACATAAAGATATAGCAGTTTCTGCAGGGATTACGTATTTCTGAAGGCCAACCTAAAAGTTGTTGGTTCCCTTGAACAATTGGATTTTTTTTTTTTGACTTTTGGATTATTGCAGAAAATAAGATCTGTGACCAACAAAGGTTTGAGATGCTTACTCAACTTGTTCATCAAGATCACATTGTTCTTGTTCATCTTCTGACCACAAAGTTTATGAATTTTGAAGCCTAAATACAGTCGCCGGAAGTAAAAAGATGAAGTTAGCAAACAAACTACACCACGGTCGCATGACTTTAACATAATCCCCATTAAGCCTCTGGCAACTCTTTAAATATTTATGTAAAATCCAATACAAGTTGTAAAGTTTCAGTTATTCTGTGAGGGTTTTTTTTTTTTTTTTTTTTTTTTTTTTTTTTACCTTTTTGTAATCCTTATTCTTAAATTCTCATCCAGGAAATCATGAACATCTGGAAAAGTCATGGGGCATTTGAATATTGTTGTGGACAGTGGGGTCAAATGGCTGAGATCCACTGGCCTAGGCTCATTGTGCGTGACATGTACCATATATTGCCAGTAACTTATAATGATCTCACATCCTGGAAAAAGTGGAAGCTTGTCTTTTTTGGATGAGGATGTTGCTGAGTTATCTCTAAAGACTCGAGCAAATGACGTGAGGGTTATGACGCACATACTGACCCTTCATTTGACCCTTAAGGCAATGGTGCAGTGCATGTTTATTTGTTTTATGAATAATAAAAGTGTTCATTGCTTCCCCCTCAATTTGGACTATCAGAACAATGGTATATTGCACTTTAGACTGTGACTTCTGTTTATTTTGTCATGCACTTTTTGTGTTTGGTTTTGCAAGTACAGTTGCACGTTGCATTACTGGCAGGCGATGTGCTATACTTGGTCAGAGCTGTTTACATAATGACTGGCATAAACTATGATCCTGATAAACATGATCTCTTGAGTTAGGGCGAAGGGTGACTTTTTTAAAGAGCCATGGGCTCTTGTTGTATAACTATTAATTTCTAGCAGCTTCTTTCTCACAGAAAGTATTCTAATGCAAATTCTTTTTTTTCCCTGTGTGGAGCCTAAAAAAGGTCACAGCACTTGTTTTCTGAAGGTTGTGTCCAAGTTCACAAACCAAAAACTTCCACTCAAGTACTTAACGTGGTGAAATACTTCTGGCATTTTCATGATCTGTTTTTTTGGGCACGGACTGATTCCCATGCTCACGTTCCCCAAGTCATTTCCAATCCTGGAAACTCTGCCATTTACCACAGTCAATTAGGAGTACAAATATATTTCCTGGTTGTGGGCAGTAATTAATTTTTTTTCCTTGATGAGCTTTAGCACTCTCAGTATCACTTCAGTATGTCATTTGTTTTTTTAGCTGAACCGACAAAGATGCATGTTATTCTGTAGCTGCATATGAACACACTTGGTCTTTTCAAAGTGTTCCAGTTAACATTACGCTGCCATCATAAATCTACAAGTCTAAGGTCAAGACTATTACTTGTGGCAAGACCCTGGAATTATGCTTGGAGTCTTGTGACAGTACACGCAGGGGCCCCCCATATATATTTCTGATGTCCACTTGGGAAAGGGTTCCTTTCTTCTAACTCATCTTAGGGTCATCATAATGTAGGTCAGACTCATGCTTTTACTAAGTCAGAGATTGCACTTGGCAAAGCCCTAACTAAAGGGGTGTGCCCCAGCTGGGAAATGTCAATGCATGATGCCCATAATGCTTGTTTGGAAGTAGGTCACAGTGACCTAGTTTGAATGGTGCATGGCCCTAATTGACTGAGTCACCCAACGCTATCTTAGGAATGTGTTGTTGTAGGTCCACAGGCTTTTGTTGCCTACGTGTGCAACCAAAGGATAACAACAACTTAGCAGTTGCAGTGGCACAACTATGTCCAAAATTCTTTTTTTATTTTGAGAGCTAGACGGTGGGTATGAACGCACAATGCAAGGGCAGCTTTGTCGCTTTTTATTAGGACCTAATGCTTTGTATGGACGCCAGCTGTTGCATCAACTCAAACGGCCCCCGCGGAGTGAGTGACCTTGACTTCAAACAGGGCATGGAGCAGGTTTTGCTCCTTTTGCCTCATCATGCATTTTAAATAGCCTAAATGGATTACAGTTTCTGGACGGTGGATGTAATTTATGATCTGGTATTTTTTGGGGGGGTCAATTAATCTTCCAGCCTTGCAGTTGAGAAATGAGGGATCCAGTCCAGATATCAGATCCTCTCCATTTATATCAAGCCAGTCGTTTTACAGGGATTTTTATTTCTCAGGTAACTCATTCAGGAGCCGTGTTGCCCTGCACTGATGGAGATAATATTGTGACGAAAAACCCTGAAAAGAACTGAGTGAACAGACTCCTATATAAAAGGGTTTTTGTCAAAAATAGGCTACTACAATCACTTCTCACAGTTATTCTGAAGCTCATAGCTGCCAGAAAATCATAGCTTTTTCATACTTGCAAAGCTTTGATTTGAAAGTTTTTACCGAATACATTATTAAAACGGCTGATTTCTTTAAAGATTTTTTTCTTTTCTTATGTCAGATATTGAATATCTCTTAAGAGATCAGATAAGTGTGTTAAAGTAATTGTTTATCTGTTTAACAGGGTGAAGGTGTTGTCAGTATTGTGTTTCCTCTTTTCATTGGATTAGGACAACAAGCTACAGTGGCCTATTGACAGAAGTATAGAATGAAGTGTTGTTGTTGTTGGCCCAAATCAATTACCTTCTCCCACTATTTGACACATTTTATATAATGCTTTGTCAGACAAAACTTACATTTTCACAGTCAGATTCAGCTTCCAAACAATTTTTATGAAATTCCCCAACTATTTCATTGACAAATATCATTATACTATATCGTTATCATAACATCCATACATTAGAGCTGAAATATACTTAGATTCAGTAGGGTTAGGCAATAGGCATGCATTTTATTTTATTTTATTTTATTTTGAAGTTCCATTAATGTTTAGAAGTCTGTTCTATAATGATTTGTCTTTAGAGATAATATCCAGATTAGAGCTATTTTGATTGTGTAGTGGCATAGGAGTTTCTCAGGCCTGTCACTCTCACACCCCTGTGACCTATATGTTGATAAGGTCATACCGTACTGTCCACCCCCTGTCAGCCCCAGCAAAGTAGAACAACCAGAGGTGCCAATTATGAGCAGAACAAATCAACCATAGTCATTGACCTTCACATTGACCATAGAGCACTGACAAGGTCAGCCTTGTGTGTATTCCATGATTAAGTACTTACAATCTCATTATGTTTTCGTTTTCCTATGAAGTGCAGACTTTGTTGTGACATTGGTAGTGCTGCACCAAGAGGCTTGAGTTGTGTTGTGAGTATAGTGTTTAGCAGGCTTGTACATATGCACAATAAATGTGTCAGTCTGCAGAGCCAGTGGCACTGTGTGATCCAGAGGTGGTATATTTTGAGATAATGTAGTGAGAGCAACTACGGTAACATAGAAGTGAACGACTAGGCTGCATCATGTGGGCGTTCATTCTCCAGGCACTGACACTGACTGCAGAGAGGGTGAGAGAGAGATACCTATGTCTATCAAACCAGCCAGCAACGTCTAGGCTGAGTAAATGTTTGTCAGAAATTGTCCGAAATGAACTTTTTGCGCACTGATTAAATATATCAGTTCATATATAACATACTGGATTTAATATAAAATTGATCAAATGTAAGATAACATAAAACAGAAATACTGTTTAATAATAAATGGGCCATTTTCGTCACTTTTGCTCCATTTTTGCTCTGAGCCCTGTTCAATTTCTGAACCTGTCCGTCATTAAAGATAATTAGGAAAAAACTTCCAAATACCTGTTAGCTTTCTGTGGTTGTCTTACAAAGAATTGAGTCCTCAATTGACAGTTTTGTGGGTCTAACTTGGCAAGAGTTCTGTCAAAACATTTAATCCTCTTCAGGATACTGTGCTTTATTTTTATTTTTTTACCTAATATCTGTCAAATCAATCAAGTAGTCTTTAAAGCCCTGTGTATTCAGTTTTAATGAGATTTAGCAAGCTAATTCCTACTGCTTAAGATTCCGGAGAAGAGAAGAAAAACCTTAGGAAGATGGTTGTTGCTATGATGGTACAGAAAGAGTCTTGATAGAATCCCTTTCAGTATATAAGTGGGATCCATCTTTAGGTCATAACTTTTGGCACTTTTTGGCCTTGCTTGCTAACACAACATTTTGATTTATCATTGTAAATAACCTGATGTCTAGTCTTTAAAAATTCAAGGATCAAAGACAGAAACACTTTACTTGTTTATAATATCTTTTTCCCCTTAAATTGATCAACATAGGAAATGTTAAACTACATGTTAAAGATTAGCTGAATTTGCTTTGTTGAATACAGTAATGTGTGCTATGCATTATCTAGCTAATCATTTTCATAATAATTCGTGTTTCTCTCTCATGTGCAGGACCATCACCAGCTGACCTTGTGGACAGAATTGCTGGATGTAAGCAGTGATTTCACTCACAACCCTGGAGCTTTGAAGTACAAATCCAGTGCCATGGAATCCCACAAGACTTGACAGCATTACGATCCTGTACTTATCTTAACAATGGCAAACATGATTTTAAACGACATTCATGCTTAGCTCTTGCCTCCTTTTTGGGGGAATGGCTGTGAATCTTCATCATACCTTTCATTTACCTAAAAAAACAAGGTTTGGAAGCTAAAAACTGTAAGGTCTCTTGGCAGAACGTAACAGAACAATTTTCCTTCTATTGTGGTGGCTAACCATACAAGGGACTGTAGTATTGAACATGACTCATGGGGAAGAGCCTGGCCCTGAAACACACCAGGATTCTGCTGTATTAACATATCTGGAAGGCTTACTAATGCATCAGGTAGCAGGAGGACAGGGTGCGGAGGCAACACAGAGTGGAAGCCAAGAGCAGAGGAATAAGGACGGGACAGGGCATGCACAGCCTAGTCATGACACTCGACAGGTGCAGAACCGAACAAATTCCCACTGTGGAGCCTCACAGCACCTCAGAAAAGCTCGTCTCCTCAACTCAGAGGCCTGGACGGAGAGTGAGACTCAACGGAGGTCAGCACCCGCCGTTGCACTCAATGGGCAAAGTGAAAACCACCACAGTAGCCAGAACGGTACCTCCCAGGATAAAGGAGAGAGTACACTTCTAGCTAGTTTGCTGCAGTCTTTCAGTTCTCGACTTCAAAACGTGACCCTACCACAGCAGATTATCCAAGGCTTGAGGCCACCGGATGTCCCCTGCCAGATAAGCAAGCCTGCACAAGAAGACAGGGCAGATGTGCCTTGCCACAGACCAGCCTCGAGCCACCTCAAAGGGTTAGTGAGCAAGAGCAAAATGCAGAATCACAGTAACAGTGTGCCTTATCAACGTCGACGGTCTAGCCAGGAAAGTTTTTCAGAATCTCCTAAAGCACTGCAGAACAGTTCTATCTCCCCATCTCCTGAGTCTCTATCTTGTACTGAGCGCCTAAAAGCTGTGGCAAACCTGGTAAATATCAGATCAAGCCCTGCTCCATCGCCCAAACCAAGTGTGGCCTGTAGTCAACTGGCTCTGTTGCTCTCCAGTGAGGCCCACCTGCAACAGTACTCTCGAGAACATGCCCTAAAAGCCCAACTCTCTGGACGATCAGCCAGTGAAAGACTATCCGCCATGGCCACACAGCAGACACAAGATAAACAACCTACAACTTCAGGCCAGACTCATGGACTAAGTCTCTTACACACCAAGAATGGAATACCTTCACAAATGTCAACCAGCTCCAGTCGACAAAGTCCAAGCCTGAGCTCAGGACAAAGAAGGACAGAAGGTTCCATGCGCACAGGACAACCCTTTAGAGAGCGTCGACCTTTTGAGAAACAAGGCAGACCATCACAGAACTGCAGCAGTCTTCTACTTCAGCTTCTCAACAGTCACAACACCTCACAGCGAATTAATGGACAAGGTCACCTGAAAGACGACCTCAGTACCTTTGGCACTCTGGCCTCTCCACTTTTTTCAGACAGCGAGCACTCAAACCCTGACAGCAGTCTTACAAAAGACAGCAGCGATGCTGAGAGCACTTACTCTAGTTGCTCTCCTATTGACCTTTCTCTGAAGAACAGAACAAATGTACAAACACCAGTATCTACTTCATCCTCACCTGTACTGGACAGAGTCCCAGAGTCTTCGTTAAACAGGTGGAAGCCTGAGAGTCCACCTGTCAAAGTTTCCTCAGATCACGGGGAGGTGGACACCTGTTCAGAGATGAAACCTCATCACAAGGTCACTCTATTACAGTTGCTCTTGGATCACAAAAACAATGAGAGAGTAAACAAAGGTCTGGATAATCCAGATTTGCTGCAAACTGTAATCCCTAAGGTCACTAGTGCATCTACAAGTAGCCAGAGTGTTTTCAGTACAGTTAGGTGTAAGGACATAAGTGACCTTAGTGGACACTGTGGATTGAGTTGTAGAAGTCCCAAACTCTTGCCAACTTTCTCCCAAAGCAGAGACTCTGACAGCAGTGCATCTCCTTATACACTTTATGGGTCTCCCCATTCTCAGTCTGTCCCATTGGATCTTTGTAAAGCAAAACAACCTGCAAGTGATGTAAGAGTAAAAGAACCTGCTTTTAGTGCTAGTAAATTGTTACAGAATTTAGCTCAGAGTGGAAAACAAAACCATGACATTTCTCCTCCAGTACTGGCACCTTTACCCCCTATCAAACTCATGACCCAAGAGCTGAAAGTTAACCATCCTCCAACTTTACTTGAGAGACTCACTGCACCAATTCAGAGAAATAACACACTGTGGGAAGAGGCCAAAGCAAAAACTTCAGCTGTGCCCGAAGCAACACAGCATGTCTCCGAGATTGAGAATCTGCTTGAAAGACGTACAGTTCTACAACTTCTTTTGGGCAATGCACCTCAGAAAGAAAAGGTAGGCAGTAAACGAAAACGAGAACATAGTAAAAATAGTTCTGTGGAAAAACCAACATATCAGGCAACTGGCCAACCAAATGGTCCTCCTTTGGATATTACAATTAAAACTGAGCCTGTTGAAGAGGGTCATATGCATGACTATAACAAAATATCAGTACATGAGCCTAGAAAAAGCACCAGTTATCATTCTCATGAAAGCATCAAACAAGAACCATTGTCCCCAGAGGCTCCCACCAGAGATGGTCTTCTCTGTCATCTCCTAAAGAAACGACCCAACAAAACCCTACAGCCAAACAAAGTAGAAAACCTAAACAAGAGTTGTGTCAAAGAAGAATCAGTTGAAACCCAGGGACCAACAATCCCAAAGAAGCGGAAATTTTCAATAGAACTAGAATATCATAACTCCTCAACTCTGCATAACAGGGATTTGGAACATTTTGGTAGCATGAACGAAGACAATAGTGGTTGTTTTGCCGCCAGAGATCTAGAGACAAGAGAGGCCAGAGACCCATCAAGCCCCCCAGAGGCTGACAGTCCACCAGCTAGGTTTCCACCTTATGAGTCTAACGAAAACCGAAGTTTCAATGTTCTAAAGCAGCTGCTTCTTTCAGACAACTGCTTGAAGGAATTGTCTCAGCCAAGGGGTACATTCAGTTCACCATCACATACTGTGCTGAATGGGAATACAATCAAGCAATCATGTAATGAAGGTGAAATTCAAAACTTTCACCAGAGCTTGAGTCCCAGCAATCCATCTTCTAAAAAAGCAAGCAGTCACAGGCAAGAAACTCCCCATGTTACACAGCAGGAGCCTGCAAGTTCAAAAATCGATTACAGCACCACAAAGAATTTGAAGGGCCCTGCAAAGATGGTTAATGGAGATGATCAAACACACAAGTATGGGCCAGACTCACCTCGGTTTACCAAGACTAACCCTATTTTGTACTATATGCTTCAGAGGAGCAATGCACAACTGGCTAAAGAGGGGGAGGGCTTGGAAGTAGGTTTGGGACAAATACAGGCAAAGGTCAAAAATGAGTCATCAGATGATACTGAGGCCTTTGAACTTTGAAAAAAAAAAAACACAATTACAATGGAACACTTAGTTGTGACTCAACACGGCTAAACGGGTCATTGAAGAAATATTAGTTTTGAGACTGTGAATCAGCATCTGTGCTTAAACTACAAATGTGCTTCTTTTTTATTCTCTCTGCTTCTTATCTACTTTTGTTTTTATTGAGGCATCTCACATTTTTCACTTGAATTATGTGTCATTTAGTTCACAAAAAGACCATGAAACCAAAGTTCATTTAAATATTTATAAGCACTACTTTCTGGCTGATTTCTTTCCTACGTTCTAAGGGGCAAAGAAAATGAAAGTTTTCTACAAAAGGTCTATGACAGATTTGCCCTCATGTATTTGTAACAATATCAGTTCCTACTCCGTTTTCCACACATGGGTAGACTTTTGGCCTCAGGCAGTGAGTTATGATGCACCGATGCACATGATAATCTGTATAAACAGATTGTGCCTCAGCAGTTGTTAGTGAATATTCTTCAATTTACCATGCTGAAATGAAGAAATAACTATATATTGTTACTTTGTCTATGCCAGGAAGGCATTAAATGTCAGTATTTATAAATTCAAATAAATGAAATCGGTTGCCCTTTTAAAAGGATAGGCATCTCTCATTGGTTCTGTATTGTTTGGATAAAATAACAGCAATGTTAAAGCTGTATATTTGTTATCATGATTGGATAATATGGAATATGAATCCACCAGTATTACAACATGATATCTAGATATCTATGGTATGTGAAGTGTGTATACTTTTATGTTATCAGTGTCCTCTTTAATTTCTCTCTCTCCCATTGAAAACAATGTTGTGATGTGCTTTATTCTTTATTCTGCATTCTCAGCATTTAGCCTACCTGTGTCAAGACAGAAATGGATTTTTGCAATACTCTAGAAGATGATGAATGAAAATCACAAGAGTTACTACAAATGACTGCTTTTTGCTCTTATGTTTTGTATTTGTGTATTTTATGAACAGGTCTTGGTATTAGCATGTCATAAGATGTTTGTTCTATTATGCAAGAGAGTGTTGCATCGACTTGAGACAAATCAGCCCAATCTCAGCTGTCTGTCATGTTAATGAATACATTGATCTAATAAAGGTTGTTTAATAATGTTTGTGGTATTAAGGCCATTCCCACAAAAATATGTTTGCTCATGGGATGTTTTACAGTCTTACGTTTGACATGTTTTTTCATCAATCTTAAAGACTCGTTATAAACTATATTTATGTACATAGCATAATCTTTATGAAAGACAGCTATTTTGTATGAATGAAAAGCATTTTAGTTTTGAAATTTCTTAAAGAGACTTCAAAGTAAATGCCATGTGAATATGTATTCTAGAGGATGATTTTTGTCCTTCTTTTGCATGTTTCCTGATTAAACTATGATAATCTGTTCTGCAATATCTTGTGTTATGTCAGATATTTAAGAGTACACTGCTGCCTGTTGCATGCAGATGCATGAGAAAGGTTCTTATGTATTACTGAACATGGGGAAATTCAAAGTCTTAAGCATATATATATATATATTTTGTCATGGAGCCCAATACATAAAAATGTGATCTGTATGTCATGAGAAATAGACCGCTAGGCAAAATGTTTAAACTTTTGAAACAAATGTGCATATGAAGATATTTATTTTGTTTTTACTCAATTTTATTTTTTACAAGGAGAAACCCAAACAGGTTGAACAATCATGTTCCATCAAGATGAATTACACTTACACTTCAAAGACTTTGGTTTTGAAATATTGTTTTGATGCAGGCTAACTGCGATACATTTGAGTATTATTGTGTATCATTATTTCTAAAAATACATTTCATTTGGGTGTTTACTTGCACAGATTTCGAATAAAGTTCTGAAATAATAAACCAGAATAAACCTGTCGTTTGTCTTGCAATGTTTTTTCCCCCTTACTATACTGTCCTGATTTATGTCTCAGGTAGCGTATGACCTGTGCTTGACCCCTGGCTGCACAAAAACTGATTTTACATGCAAAAAGGAAGTTAGCAGGAATCTGTTAAGAGTGTGTTTGTTGTACATGGAAACCTTTTCTTTGGCTGACTAAACCTTGCTGTTGAACTAAATTTTATCTGCTGTGCCCTGAGTCATGACCTTAATTCCTGTCGTTCGCTGTGACATAGATGTGAGAGGAAGTGATAGAACAGAGATGACTTTGTGCATCACCGGGGCCAACATCAAGACACATCAGTGGCCTGTAAAAAGGTATTCTGGAAGAAAGGGACACTCTGCAACAAAGAACAACCTGCCTCGGGCCTACAGGGTTGCTTTTATCAGGAAACGGAGGAGAGAAATGCGATTCCCTCACCTTCTGCTCACTCGCATCTAAATATTGAAATTTTTAAAAGCTCAAACATGACAAGCAGACAAATTTGGGTGACAGACAGCAGAGCAACAGGGGTTTTAATAATCAAAGCTGGGAGAAGCACGCAAGCCTGTTTTTGAATATGAGCTTTCTTTTATGTTTTCTTCCAAAACTAGGTCATATAATATAGGCCTACACCTCCTTTTATGTGTCTATGTTAAAGTGAGGGGGTAGGGGGTGGGTGAAGTGAGAGTTGATGGGATTAATTTAAAGCTAAAGCAGGTTTGAGTTGTACATGAGTGTGAATCAAAAATGCTTTTGGAGTTTCAGGGTAAGCTAACAGATGAAATCATCGTCTACAGTGCTTTGAATGTTAAAAAGCATAATAAATGGCATCATTTTGCTTGTAAAGGAAGGGATGATAAACCTCTGAACAACTGGAAAGTGCTGTCGGGAGGGTCGGTAAAGCAGCGGTGCCACTGATTAAGTGGAGGACACTCTTCACATTCCTGCTGAGTTTCTTTTACAGATCCTCTCCCTCGTAATTGGACAAGAGCTTGCGTGCATTTTTGATGGATCAAAGAAAGTTGCACAGTTGGCATGAATCCGCTGATGTGGAACAATACATAAAAAGTATGCTGTGCTTGGTTGATGATAGTTAATGTCCCTTTGTGCTTAGGCGGGAAATTCTAAATCATACCTGTGATTAATGGATCTCTGAACTCCTCATATGTAATATGGCTTCTTGGCTCCCTTACAGCCCATGCGTGCGCTCCTATCACTGACGTCTTCACTTAAACAGGCCTTGTAACCTTAAGCAAAGGACTTTACAGAATGCATGTATGCATCTAGAGGCGGTTCCATCTTTACTACGAATTTAGCAATGAAATATATATCATGTCCTTGCTGATTTTCTTTTATTATGTGGCTTATTTTGTAATTCATAACAAGGAAAAGTGTGTGTGTAAGAGACGGAGATCATGCATATTCCATGTTTGATCAAACAGAAAAGCCATAAAAGAGATTTCATGTGACCCAGTTATGCCTATGAAAATGACATGAATATATTTTTAAATATATCTCAAATTAGATATGCCAGATTTCTACTAGGAGAAAGAGACCAGGGATGAATCTAACAGTGGTGTGCCGTGGTGTTCTAAAATGAGGAGTCAAAGTCTTTAAAGTTTTTAATCAAATGTAAATATATGTCACAGACGCATTTTCTTGGTTAAAGTATTTTACATCTACTCCAAAATTATAACTCAAGGCAGTAACAATTTTAACAATACATTTTGTTTGTGAAGAGGCATAGAGGCATTGCCTCCTCTCACGTGACTTTCCCATGCTTTTTAGGGGGTCTGTTAAAAGTCAATGGGCTCAAGGGAGGTGAGGGACTCCTGCTGTAACTTTACCTGCTGGTGTTACTGTTGTACAATGTTTCTTTAGAAAAACGAGTGGTTTACACTATTTAATGATATACTGTATTTTGTTATATTGGCATTGATTTATTTTTTCTATGAGTGTTTTTTTTTCTCATCCAATATTTTGAGGAGACAGTGCCTCGCTTCTATATTGATGTCTCTCTCTGATCTAAAGGTCTAAAGGTTTTTCTGTTTATTTTTATGGACACCACATTGTATAATCCTTCTGAGCCTCCACAGTGAGTCAACACAGCAGGATCTGATGCTATCCTGGTATACATTGTTCTTGTGGTGAAAGGGGAATAACTAACCTTGAATGTGTTGCAATAGCTTGCTTTAACGGTCTGAGGGGTTCAAAAGGGCAGCAGAGGTTAAAAAAAGACCTCGGTGATTGTACGTGTACATGTGCGTAAGACAGAAAGGGGAACAGTGGGGTTTTGTTTGCTGAGGAGAAGGCCGACTGTGTGACACTGTACACATTCCCCTCCTCAGACTTCCACTTTATTTGATCTTCCAAAGATTACCCTTCCCTTCAACTTCTCATAACCTTTAGTCTGGCAGCGAACCCTTCCCAGTTTAGATGTTTGTCAGGCTTGAACTGACAATAACCTCTTGCTTGCCTTGACTACAAAAAAAAAAAAAAAAAAAAAAGGAACAAAAATTAAACAAATAAGTCTGGGACCAAGACCGAGGTCAAGTTTTGGAGCTTGACAACTATTCGTTTGTCAGCGGACACAGTGGGGGGTGGAAATGCCGCACAGAGCTTTGATGTCTCAGTCTGCGGTACAGTGGCCATGGACTTAGAATACAGTACAAAGGGTCACGGATTAAAAAACAGAGCTTTGAACAGCCAGGTTAACTTAGTAATCAAATCGGATGCCATATATGTGCATGAATGCTAGTAGTGTACAATTCATTTAACATTAATTATTGTAATTATTGCTTTTTAAAGGTCAAAATACTATGAAAACCCAAACTAGCAAACTCTTCTCTCTGACAGAAAATGTCTCATCTTTGACAACAAAGGCCTTTCAGACTCGTCCCACAGATATTTGCTTACAACGGGGTGAAACCAGACATACTTGGACCACCCTTTAATCAAAGTACAGGCTGTTGTTTGGTAAAAGACTCAGGACTCTGAGGGCAGAGTAAGGTCACAGCTGACTGATTCTGCTTAATGTCAAGCAGGACACTGTGGGAAGAGTTTTCCAGTTCCATGCACACACACGGGAGAGCAACAATGTCTGTATTCATCACAGCATGTCAGGCCTCTTCTTCACACCACTGTTTCTTCACTCTGCCAAGACCAGCTACTACTAACCCCCTCCATACTTTACTCTAGATACACACTTAAGAATTACAGATGTTTTCCTGGACATTATATAAGCATCATTGACTTATCCAATTCCCAGTCTTACTCTAAAGGTAAATGATCCCATAACTGGTCTGGAAGATAATTTAAGAAATCAGCGAATAGACAGAATGTTGAATACTTCTGCCCATTGGTTATTAAACATAACTAGTTATTATGGAGAGGCATAAGACGTGGTCATTGCAGAAAGGTGTGCTATGAAAATACGGACGCGTTGCGCCCTCCAGTGGTTAGTAGTGTACTTTCACGTTGATTGTTTATTTCTGCAGGAAAGGGTTTGTAGTAAGGACTTTACCCCTGAAGTTGGATATATATAAAAGTATTAGTCTGTGCAATACACTCTAATACGTTAAATTTAAGGCCATATATATCCCCAACAGCACAAACTCGAAGGCGTTCACAAAACTACAGCTATATTCAGTTCGGTTCGCATTTATGAACTACGCTACTACATTTCTACGTACTCTGGCTGTTCGGCGTAAAGTACAAACCCTTAGCATGTCTTCTGCTGTTCATGAAAACGTGAAGGTAAGCGGTCAAACACAACGCGCATTGTCACCATGTTTACGTTCAACGACGATACATTCCATTTAATCCCACCGTTTTCAACTGTGATCAGAATGTACTTTTGCGTTTGAGGGGTCTAATAAGAGTTGTTGATGTATTTACATGCAGAGTTGTGCACTATATAACTGAAAGTCTGATTGTTTTGATTTCATGTGAACATTTTTACATGCAGTCACATGACCAGAAATGTTTGATACCACTTTATCGAGATGTCTCAGTAATGTTCCTCTTTAAATACTATAGATACATGTGATATTTTATTATTTAATTATGAAAATGACAAGAGGTCAAGCAACCTCCATTGGATCACTTGATATGGATTAACGTCGTAGACTTTTTAGTTTATGTAATTGCGGTTTCATTCTTGTTGCAATTTTGGTTTCTGTAGTTTCCCCCTCGGATTAGAGGAATATATTTGCATATTTATAAATATTATTCATTATTTCATATATTAGTCATATAATTTACATGTATTTAAATGTGTCAACTGGCAAGAACGTCATCCCTAAGTGTACACTGCAAGCTTGTAATGTCCCTTATTGAAGTTTTCTACCTTGGTCACATTTATGCTTAAGCTTTTAATATAATTGGGCTTTAGCATTTCTTTTAGACAACCACAATATTTCTTTGCAAAGCTCATTCTTTAATTCTTACAGAATTATTATGGCTCTCGGCTGGAGACTTCAGATGACTTACAGACCAATGCTGCGTGTTCCATGCCCTCCAGACCTCTGCGCAAGAGCGCATGTGAGGCCCTGAAACAAGTCCACCCAGATGTTTGCAAGAGGTACAGCTTTATTGAGATTATGTCTCATAACTTCAGATTTGTCTGATTTATGTTAGTAGTGAATGAAATGATGTAATCTGCAGGTATTTTGGCTGTGGGCTGGTGATTCCAGAGAAGCTGGAAGGATGTACAGTTCTTGATCTGGGCAGTGGATCAGGCAGAGACTGCTACGTCCTCAGCAAACTGGTGGGGGAGAGAGGTCAAGTCATTGGGCTGGATATGACTGATGAGATGGTAGGTACTTCACAGATTGATTTTAACATATTTTGTGAAAGTTAAAGAACAAAAGATCTGAAAAATGTTAAATGATCTTATATAATCATATGAATAAGTGTTAAGGAAGTGCAACCATTAACTTTGTGTTTGCTCTAAAATTAGATAGTTGCCTCGCAAAAATATGTCCAGTACCATCAAGAGAAGTTTGGATACTCAAAACCAAACACTGTGTTTGTGAAAGGATACATGGAGAAGCTCAGTGATCCAGGGATACAGAACAACTCTTTGGATGTAGTTGTGTAAGCACATCCTTAAAATACAGTATAACCTGCCTGAGCAAAATTGATTTTTTTTTTTTTTTTAATAAAAAGGACAATTATTTTCCCTAGGTCAAATTGTGTGATATGTCTGTGCCCAGATAAGAGGACTGTGATAAGTGAAGCTTACAAAGTTCTGAAGGTGAGATATTTCCATCACATACCTACTGATAATTTCCCCTCACTATTGTATTTTTGCAAGAAAACGTTTTACAAAATTGTGCACTTTGCAAACACTGTTTCATATGTGAATGGTCTCATAGGAGGGTGGAGAGTTGTACTATAGTGACATGTACGCAAGCAAAGTAGTTCCAGACTCATTCAAAGAAGATCCAGTTCTGTGGGGTAATCATTTTTCATTTAATGCATTTTTAGAAATTTAGACCATGCTACACTACATTCATTTATGGGGATTATTAGAGTTAAGACTTGGGGAAAAAAGACAAAATTATGCCAAAATTTGTTCTCGCTGGCTTCACCAGTCTTGATTTGGTATAATTGAGATACTATTAGATATCTGATGAACTTTTATTACAGTTATAGTAAATATAGTACTTTTATTAATAAATAAATAAATTTTTATTTTCTATTTTCCATTTTTTATTATTTTATTTTAGTAATTTGGTAGATTGTTTTTTTAATGTCTAATTGTCAAAATAATTGAGAGATTTTAGTTATTTTAGTACATCAAGTTAAACTAAATAAGAATGTGAAACTTTTTTTTTTTTTTTTGCAAATAGCTGTAATAAAATATGATTTTTTAAAAATGTTTTATTCTATTTCAGTCATTGTTCATTTTATTTCAGATTGTTTTAATGTTTTAAGTTCATTAAAATAACCCTGGTTCACACAAAGAAAGCAATGGTTTCCAAACAGAAATGCACCCCTCAATAACATAGGTATCATCAATGCAAAATTGAATTAAGAGTTGGTGGATTTAGGTGAGTGCTTGTTCTTATCAGGTGAAGGAATGGCCGGCACCCTCTACTGGCGCGATCTCATTACTCTGATGAAGGACATAGGCTTCAGCACTCCCCACCTGGTTGCAGGCAGTCACATTGTGGTTCACAACCCAGAACTTCAAAGAAAGACTGGTAACTGTTACCCTCTGATTTGTGTATGGTAACAACATTATTGCTGAACCACATTTGTTTTCATGTGCTTTTGTGCTTTTCTGTGACTAAGCAGATGCAAGCAGATGTGTTAAAGTTTAATTAGTGGTGCTTTGACCCACAATATGCCACTATAGGTGATGTTACATATGCATCTGGAACTTACCGGATCTTTAAACTACCTCAAAACTCCATCAAGACCAAAGCGCTTGTGACCTATAAAGGCACCGTGCCTGACTGTGCTGAATGTTTTGAGTTTGATGCCTCTCATTCCTTTAAGGTAAACTCATTTTTTATTTATTTATGAATTTTAAATATGTTAATATGACTTATTCGGTGGTCAATTCTGTTATTTCTATTCCAGACCAATGTCCCAGTGGAGGTGGGTGCAGAGATGGCTGCCATTCTCCAGAACACCCGTTTCTCTACGGACTTCAATATTTCAATGTTAGACACTCCAGATCCAAACCAGAGCAGTACTCCACAGGTAAATGTGATGTGCCGTGTTCATATCTTATTTATTCTTTTGATATATAAGGTTTTCTTCACTTTAGCTTTTATTTTTCCAGTATTGCCACCTTAGCCCATTCCTTCTTGCGGATAAACTGGGCTCCTCAGTCAAACAGTGCTCGAAAACCGGACACTAAGGTAAATGTGGCGAGTCTGGTGGATCATGTGATGTCCAGATCATTTGAGATGATGTGATGGGAGAGTATAGGATGTCTTTAGTGCCCACGTGATCATTTCTTAAGTTTTCTTTTTAGACTCGAGGAAGCTATTTGTCTTGTTAATTGTAAAATGACTTTTAAAAATGCCAGCAGCCTCAACAGTAAACAACATTAATAATTATTAAAATATTAATTACAGTGTGCAAAGTTTTTATTCAAGACAAAACTAACCAAGATCTTTGTCAATGGATTTAGATTTTGACTTCATTCCAGCATAGTTCTCTTTTCTACTTCTTGTTTTTTGTTCTCTAGTTGTTAAATGTTTTAAAAGCAAATGTTACTGGCCTCTATTTCTTTGTCCCTTATATAGTAAACCAACTCAAAGTATTGGCACTTGTTTTCTAATCTGTATGAAATAAGGCAGTGCTGATAATGATATCGATACACAATCTCTCATTACTCTGTTAAATTCATCTCTCAGCAGCACAAATGATTTTTGCATTTTTCTAGATGACTTCTTGTTTCGGTTGATTTAGTACCAAGCTTATTTTGTTAATTTCACACATAATGCTACAGAAAGGTAGTTGTTCATCATTTTAACTTTTATTCTTTTTATGGCCTTGCTGTTGGATATATAATAACAATCACTGCTCTGGTGTCATTTCTTTGATGCATGTTTACCAAGAAGACAACCGTGTCAGTGACGTACATTCTTGAGATGACATACTGTATGAGACATGATATGTAGAATAAAATCCATGTAAGAGAATATTTTTATTGTGCATCATTTCAAGCTGTAATTTTACACAAAAAAAGTGTGAACATATAATCCTGTGTATTTAATGTGAATAAAATACTACCTTTGAATTTAGCCTTATAGCATACAAAGTTTTATTTTATTTTTAATGTTTAAAATGTAATATCCACCATAAGTTTATTTAAAATACATAATTTGAAATGCAGTGGATTAGAAAAAATTACAAATGACAAAATTTGTTCTTGTGATGGATAGACATTTAATGTTGGACCGATTTAAAAAATGTTTAAAGTAAAGTTAAAGCAAGTTTATTTTTAGTATCAAAAAGTGCCCAGTAGTAGAAGCACGTCATTTATAAGCAACATGACATTTATGCTTATTATCAGAAGGGATAGAATTTACTTCACTTTTTGATTTCCCTTATTCCTAAAAAAAATCATGTGGTATTTTTAATGGCAGGATGTAGACAGATCAGTCACTTTCCCTTAAGTCTCTTGACAAAGCTTTGCCAGTAATAGGAATTTCATCATACTTTTTTCTTCATACCTTGTATTACAGAGCCAGCTTTAAATACATGCGTAAGATGAGACTCAAGTATGTGTAATCTCAGTATTCTTGTTCGGTGTCATCTCATTCTATTGGTTTATATAACCTGTAAATTTGTCAGTTGGTTTAACAAGGAAAAGGTCCTGATTTAAGAATGTCATTGGACTGTAGGTGGCGCCAAAATCCTCAACGTGTTCCCAAAGTAGCTCTGCTCGCTATGTTAATGCATTTTTATGGTTTTGCAGCTTGCAGTGCAGAACCAATATGATTAGACAATGATAACGGCATAAAGCAGTCATAATTCAATAATATGAACAGGCAAATTACCTGCACAACAATTCATCCCAAGCAATCAATGAGCATTTTCTGAATCTCATTTATAGTAATTTACTTGGAGACTTAATTTGCTAATAAAAGAAAAATGGTCATAATGATGCGAATTGTTCCTTTGGATAAGTCTGATCAGTGCATTATAACCCGGGCTGTGTTGTATTAAACATTGCACATGACAAATTGAGTGTGCAAGAGTTTATTTCACTTGGATTCTCAGACATTTATCTCTAGAAAATGCTTATATTGGACTCTCCTGTCAAAAAATTGAACTCCAGGACTTCTCCTCAGGGCTCTGGGAGGGAGTGCTGTGATATTTTGAATTTTGCGGAGGAAGCAGGTGTGGTGTAAATGTAAACACAGCACTGAGGAACGGCTCTCATTGTCCTGGTTTCACCTCTGCTAAAGTGCTGGTCTTCTACCGCGTGCCCAGAATGTATCCCATTACTCTCAGCCACTTAATGCTTGACGATATCCAGAGCTAAAAAGCCTCTACTGTCAAGAGACACTGTGAATGGAAGAGTAAGCTTCAGTGAATAAGACCACACACTGATTCCAGTATGAAGCTCATCTTCTGAGCTTGTTCGTGTATCGTGTATCAATGACATAAGCCGGCATAGAGGAGAGATAAATAGGAACTGTGCCAAGTCATGTTTCAGAATTGAATCTTACATTAATGACCAACTTCCTTTAAAGATGAAATACCATGTGATTTATAAATTTGGTGTTTGTGGATGCTGGTCCTAGTCACAGTAGTCCTAAATTCACAACTGTTCAAAGGTTTGGTAAAAAAAAAAAAGTTACAGTAAAACCAGTCTATATTACATGTATTGTATATTACAACACATTGCTATTTAAATGCATGTTTAAGCAAATGGTTTCTATTTTAATCTATTTTACAATGTTTTTTTGTTTGTTTTTTCCCCTTTGATGGCAAAGCAGCTATTCAGCAGCTATTACTTTAGTCTTCAATGTCACATGATCTTTCAGAAATCATTCTAATGATTTGGTTCTCAATAAACATTTCTTATTATTAGCAATGTTGAAAACAGTTGGGTTATTTATTGTATTTTTTAAGTAATTATTTTTTTCAGGATTCTTTTGGTGAATTCAAAATTCAAAAGAATAGCATTAATTTGAAATATACTTTTTTTGTAACATAAATGTCTTTACTATCTCTTTTGATCAATTTAATGCATCCTTGCTCTATAAAAGTATGAATTGCTAAAAATTGCTGTGTGTGTATATATATGTATGACACACACACACACACACACACATAGTTTTATATATATTTAATTTATAAACATAGTATTCTTTAAATATACACATGTATGTGTGTGTAGTTATATACACAGTACACACATTTGTTTTTTTTGTATTATTAAATGTATATATATATATATTAATATATATATATAGACACATGCATGTATATATTTAAGAACACTGTTTATATATGGAATATATATTATAATACAAATTATATGTGTGTGTGTATATATATATATATATATTCATATGTAAATACATGTAAATATTTTCAAAATATATACTGTATGTGTATGTATTTATATATACAAAAAATATAGAGTACACACACATTATATAAACTTTTATTTTGGATGCGATTAACAGCAGTTAATCATTTGACAGCACCAATATATATACAGTAAATATATTTATAAAATACTATCTATATGCCAGTTCTTTTAAAGGATAAAGGTTAAAAAAATCTAACTTTTTACACAATTTTAAAAATGTAGAGTTTTTCTATTGGTAAATAGACTTAAATATTGCTGACTCATTGGCATTAATAATTTTTTATTTTTTTTTTTCATGTTTGTTGGTTTTTGGATTTAGAATGTCCTCTGTTCACCTCCTGCTTTCATTAACAATAGCAAATAAGAAAATTGTCCTCGTCCAGCAGTTCCATGTGGTCTTTCCTATGCGCTACATTGACCAAGTTAGGGTCACTGTCCTGCAGAGTTTAGATTTAAACCTAATTAAACACACCTGATCCAGCTGATGAAGGCAATTAGATGTGCTAGAAACTTCCAGGCAGGTATATTGGAGCTCTGCAGGACAATGGCCCTCCAGGGGCTGAGTTTGACATCCCTGGTCTAGATCTACAATTGGACGCCTTCCAAACCTTCCACCTCATATCAGAGCATTCTTCTAACCCAACATGTCTGAGGCAATACTGGAAGCTACGAGAGCTCAACCGAGTCAGAATGGGAGTGAAGAGGAAAAATAGAACTGTGCTCTTGACCTGCCCTCAGCCCCGCTCCCACAGAGCCCGACCTGCAGGAGACGCTGAGGGATATCTTACCCATGCTGCTTGACTAGCCAACCGAGATCAAAAGCGCTCGCGGCTCCCCTCCCCTCCTGTCCCAGCCAGGAGCTGATTGAAGCGATTCATGACCAGGTCGTGACCCCTGCGTGCCAGGCACGGCTGAGGACAGACAAGCAGCTTTCCTAAGCAGGTTTCGCAGACTCTAACTGAAGCAACCACATCTTTATCAGAGCATTTCACCTTTCCTGGCTATAAATCATGTGGTTTCCTTTTTCATTCACCTGTTTTTCCTTTTTGTTTTAAGTTCTATTGTGTTGAGAATTAATCTCAGTCTTGAAGTCAACATGAAACAGTATTTGCAACCCTTTTAACTTGAGGAGTCTGATGATGTATGAAACAAGATACACTTCTCAATAATGTACACAATAAATAAATTAACTAACAAAGAGCAATGCATTTGTTACAGTGTATATTAATCCTTAAAATAAAAAATACAATTGTTCATTGTTAGTTAATGTTAGTTCAGTTCCAAATAACAAAATAAAAAATTATATTAACAGTAAAACATGCACACTGTATATGTTACTATGATATGTGCATGTCTGTGTGGTATATATATATAGAATATATATATATTATATGTATATATCAAGTACAATATAATGTGTGTGTGTGTGTGTGTGTGTGTTGTAATATATTGAAACATGTATATATGCTACCCTATATGTATGGAATTAAAATTAGAAAGGATATATATTTATTTATGTATTTAGTTTAATTTTAATTTTGATTGAGTGCTTTGCTTTGTGGTTTGGTTTTATTTTTATTTTAAGTTAATTTAGTTTTAATTTTAATAATTGAATATATAATACAGGATTTCACAGGAATGTATGTAGGAATGTATCTGTAATTAATTGTATGTATTTTGTTGTATTTGAACTTTTTTTTTTTTTTGGATTCTTTTCACAAATCTTCAGCTTAACTTAAGTTCAGTTGCTGCTTCACAATTTCAAGTATAATCAAATTTTAGTAATTTCATTTGTGTGTGTGTGTGTATTTATATATATATATATATACATTACATTTTGTTTAGCTGATTTAGAACTTAAAAACTGTCAAATTATTTTGATTGGTCAAAGGAAAGGAAAAACCTTCCTCGGGTTTGTGATGACGATGTTATAAACCCATCTTCTGCCTTGATAAGTCTGTGCAACTATCATTACAAAGGTTTCACACTAATGAACACTTTGTTGCATTGATTTAGCTTTGATCTTTTTGGATCCTTTGATAAGCAAATATTTTTGTTCCTCACTATCTGCCTTTTGTGTCATTGTTCACTTCACACAGGCCTTTTTCTTTTTCCTCAAACGTCCTTTCGTATAGTCTGTGAGTATACATATTGATTCTCGTTATACTTCCTAGCATGGGGCTGCTTAGTCCTTGTTCAATGTCGCTTTCTGTTTTAATTAAAAGGTTATTAATACGGTATCAGGCAAGGAGATTAGCTCCAGGGTTATTGAGGGAGAGCTTTGTGGAATCACAATGTCCATTCTTTTGGGCCCTGTCAAATTTATCAGGTTCAAGGGCAACAATAGGCACTAGAATATCAGCTAACAGATCCATGGAAGCTTTTGTCTTGGCCGGCGAGAGATCTAAATTGCCTTGTGTTGTTAAGCTAAAAGCTTATTCAGAGGAATGCTAAAACCCCCGCCTTTGATCTCTCAAGCAAAAAACGGATGAAGGACAAATGGAGGAGAAACAACAATAGTGTTTGGTTAGAAGGATTTCATTATTCCCATTTGTTCGTTTGCAGTTTGGTCACTGGCTTGATAGTAGTAGCTCTACATATTCCATTTCATATCAATGCAAGCGTCGGTTAATACGGGAAATCCCAAGTTTGTAAGACAAGCTGGAGAGTGGAAAAACAGGGGTTTTCCTGTTCCCTTTGTGAATTTTGTTGATGGTCAAGGACCCTGTAGACAGAATGTCTTGGTTAAACATGACGGCTTCCAAATACAACCATAACAATGCTTAAAACCCCAAACAGCCTTTTATTGTTCCACTGTCTAGACATTTCGTGCTTACAAGATAATTTCACACAGGCTCTAGATACTATGTCACTGATGTAGTCATTTATTTTTTCCTCTCTTAGCAAAGATGAAGAAGTGGATGACAACCTGGGAATGATAAACCAGATTTTTGTTATTAAAGGAGTGTCAAGAAAGACCTGACCTGCTCATTATCACAGGGGTCGTACCCGAGATGAGAGAGCTTTATCGCAAAACTGCACCTTCCAATTAAACCACAATTCATTCTCTCGCACAGACAGGCTGTTAACGTCACAAAAACATCCAATCAAATTCACCGCCTTCACAATATGGTAGGCCTGCCAGCCAATGAGATGTTATTGTTGAGATGCTCATAAATATCTTGTGCCCTAACTACTTTTTAGTTTTAGTTTTTAGTGTTTGTACGCTAGTATAATGTGACCATTTGAAGAACACAACAGTTTTATTGACTCTCAATAGGCAGTAATGCTTGTCAAATGTCAGACGACAGAGTTAGTGCTCACTACAAATTTATATGCATTTATTCTATTGACTATTTGTAGATTTTTTGACACAGACTCTCACATGACTTACATTAGAAATAACATTAGAAATAAGGGTCATTGAGAAGTATTTTTAACTTTCAGATGTTAAAGACTAAGTGAATAATTTTCCATAGTTTGAATTTGAAATTAGGACAGCTAAAAGACTGAAGAAGGGACAATCTGTCATCTGAATTTTGCATACATTTTACCTATGCCTTTATTTTATTTCACAGTGAGCAGGCTGCAAATGTTATGTGAACTGCAACTGATGAAATATTACCCCACTGCCACAGAGCTTATGCAAATGGAAGGACCATCAGAAAAACGGACAAAAAGCCAAGGCCAGCTGATTGCAAATTGGTGTACAGTAGGACAGATCTTATGAGTCAATGTGGTATTAATATTACTGTAAAAAAAAAACAACAACCTTTATTTCATGATATTGACTTTCCATGCACACCTGGTGGGTGGGGACCAAATTCATCATCCTCTAGAGTTACATGCAAGCGTTACTGTTTCAGTTTGAGGGTAGAGCACTCAAAGATTTATATTTCAGCACTTCCTTATATAAACATCTCAAGACTGAGGATACACAGACTAAGAAAATGGCTATTCCAAGTGGATTGTGTTAAGTTCTTACGCTTTCATGTCTAAGACTGGAAATCTGGTGTGTTTGGGTAGAATTTTAAATGAGCATTTACAAAAAAATCCAAAAATAATATGAATATGGCGTATGCTGTAGAAGAACCATTCTATTCACTTACACTAATCTTATTGTAATTGCTTTCAAATGAGACTTTTCACTGTTTTTGCAGTGAAATGCTTTATACGACTCTTAGTACCAAAAAGAATTAACATAATTTACATAGAATTAAAATCTGAAAATTTAGTCATTTATTTTTAATCATATTCAGTTACCAAGTAATCTAGTGTTTGCTTTAAAGAAAGACAGCAGATAAAAGATCTGATTCTTTCCCACAGGACCTTCTGTAAAGCTTGTCTGAGCGAGCAACAATAACCAAGGGGGCGGAGTTTAACAAAGGGTCACTTGGTGCACAGCTGAACAAATCCAGCTGCTGGTAAGGTGTTTATTTACTGTTTACTAGCTCTTTGACTTCTCATTCATTTATAAAATTTGAAAAAAAAAAAAAAAAATTTAAAGTGTCAGACATGAGGTTAGGTGGTTCTGTGTCATACTGAAAAGCAATTTTTTCATAAGGGCCTCATGGGTGGAGCAAACACTTACTCCACTTGTCATATGTGATGGGTTTGGCTTCAGTCCAAATGGACGTCTAATAGACCCTATTCTAGGCCCTCAGCACTGTGGTCTAGATGCCCAGGGTCTGATTAGTCTCAAGAATAATTCTTGAAAAGGGCACAGCGAAGACAAGGTTGATTCTAATTTAGGTTCTAAGCAGTGCAGGAGCGAGTGTGTGGTCTGGAACAGACATGAGCAGTTGATAGCGCTCTAAAGCCCACTCAAGTTCTGCATATCTCGAGCTTTGACTCTAAATGAAAGTGTTAGTTCAAGCGGCCTTGCTGGAAATAGTATTGCTTGGAAATAGAGGCTGGCTCAGAGGGATATTTGTGTCTTGTGATTGCTGTAAGACAGTGTGAGCAAGGCAAAGGCCAGAGGAAACGTATCCTGATCATATGAGCATGAAGTTTGTGTTTATGGTGAAACAGTGATGTTCTGTTCACTGAGCGTCCGTGAAACCAGATGGAAAAGTCTGCCCGAGTTCACAGCCTACCTCGAGGCACGGTAACTTAATTTCACTGCTGCAGTTGGACATGGAAAATGATCCTTGTCTCGTTTGACATCCAAAACATAGACATGAATAAAAGTGAATGGAACGGAGCCATGTGATATAAGTCAAATCCTGGCAAAAGATACTAATATTTATTTGTTTACAAAAAGTTAATAAATGAGTTTCAGTGCAAAAATTTTATTAAAAAAAAGTTTATAACTACAATGCTGTCCGGGGGCGTTTAGTTGTGTGGGGTTAAAAAGGAGTAAATAAAATTCAAATTTTGCCCAGAAACAGAATTTTGCCATTTCAAAGGTATATGAAACACTACTGTTGTAATGCAAATCCTGCTGCTGCTGCTGTTTATTCTTCTTCTTCTTTTTATATATTTTTTTTTAAATAAATGTCAGTTTATGTTTAAAACTTTAGGGTAATAAAATATTTTTCCTTTTTTTTATTATACTAACAGTGGTGTGAAAAAGTGTTGGCCCCCTTCCTGATTTCTTATTTTATTTGCATGTTTGTCCCACTTTAATGTTTCAGATCATCAAACAAATTTAAATATTAGTCAAAGATAAGACAAATGAACACAACATGCAGTTTTTAAATGAAGGTTTTTATTATTAAGGGAAAACAAAATCCAAAACTACATGGCTCTGTGTGAAGAAGTGTTTGCCCCCCTGTTAAAACTCTGGTTTATCACACCACATCAGTTCAATTACTCTAGCCACACCCAGGCCTGATTGCTACCACACCTGTTCGCAATCAAGAAATCTCTTAAATAGGACCTGCCTGACAAAGTGAAGTAGATCAAAAGATCCTCAAAAGCCAGACATCATGCCGAGATCCAAAGAAATTCAGAAACAAATGAGAAAGAAAGTAATTGAGATCTATCAGTCTGGAAAAGGTTATAAAGCAATTTCTAAAGCTTTGGGGCTCCAGCAATCCACAGTGAGAGCCATTATTCACAAATGGCAAAAACATGGAACAGTGGAGAACCTTCCCAGGAGTGGCCGGCCAACCAAAATTACCCCAAGAGCACAGTGATGACTCATCCAAGAAGTCACAAAAGACCCCACAACAACATCCAAAGAACTGCAGGCGTCACTTGCCTCAGTTAAGGTCAGTGTTCATGACTCCACCATAAGAAAGAGACTGGGCAAAAATGGTCTGCATGGCAGAGTCCCAAGACGAAAACCGCTGCTGAGGTAATAGATTATAATTAAAGGACTCTGTTTTGTTGGGAAACTTGTTGTTGTTCCCCAAGACTTTTGGGAAAATACTGTGTGGACTGACGAGACAAAAGTTGAACTTTTTGGAAAGTGTGTGTCCCATTACGTCTGGTGTAAAAGTAACACCGCATTTCAGAAAAAGAACATCATACCAACAGTAAAATATGGTGGTGGTAGTGTGATGGTCTGGGGCTGTTTTGCTGCTTCAGGACCTGGAAGACTTGCTGTGAAAAAGGGAACTATGAATTCTGCTGTTTGCCAAAAAATTCTGAAGAATGTCCAGCCACTTGTTCGTGACCTCAAGCTGAAGCGAACTTGGGTTCTGCAGCAGGACAATGATCCAAAACACACCAGCAAGTCCAATTCTGAATGGCTGAAGAAAAACAAAATGAAGACTTTGGAGTGGCCTAGTCAAAGTCCTGACCTGAATCTTATTGAGATGCTGTGGCATGACCTTATAAAGGCGGTTCATGCTCAAAAACCCTCCAATGTGGCTGAATTACAACAATTCTGCATAGATGAGTGGACCAAAATTCCTCCACAGCGCTGTAACAGACTCATTGCAAGTTATCACAAACGCTTGATTGCAGTTGTTGCTGCTAAGAGTGGCCCAACCAGTTATTAGGTTTAGGGGGGCAAACACTTTTTCACACAGTGCCATGTAGTTTTGGATTTTGTTTTCCCTTAATAATAAAAACCTTCATTTAAAAACTCCATGTTGTGTTAACTTGTGTTATCTTTTACTAATATTTAAATTTGTTTGATGATCTGAAACATTAAAGTGTGACAAACATGCAAAAAAATAAGAAATCAGGAAGGGGGGCAACAATTTTTCACACCACTGTATATGTATGTGACTGTACAGACATTTGCATTGATACAAAGGATTTTTATTTCAAATAAATGTTTTTTAAACTTTCTATTCATCAAAGAATCGTAAACTAATTTAATAAGTTCAATTATTATTATTAGCAAGCCTATTACATCATTTAGGCACCTCCCACCTGTCTCTTTCTACTTTTAGTTAGTTCCTCCCCAACCCTGACTATTACCAGTTTTTGCTTTTAACTAATCTTAAAAAGTGTAAAAGAGATAATAGAGCTCTAATTTGGTTAAACACATCCACACACACGTGTTGTTGTTAAGCTTAAGGTCACAGAGGAGTGACTGACTTGGGCTTGTCTGACTGGGCCTCTTGAAGCATGGCCTTTGCATTCCAACGCCCAGACTAGGGCCAGCAGCTTCTAAGAGAGAGCGAGAGGGAGGAAGTTTCTGTAGGGAAGGCATTATGCGTTGTTTCCTCCCCCTCCCACTCGCTCTCTCCTGGTGCTCCATAAACTATGTCGGAAAAGCACTAGAAACTTAAACCTGCCCCTCAGGTACACGACCCTGCAGACAGGTTTATGCTTCCCCCACATTTGCGGTATCTTTTCCGGCTCTTCACTTTCTAGCCTCTTTGTGTGTGTGTGTGTGTGTGTGTGTGTGTGTGGGTCATGTGGTGAAGGATGAGCCAATCTCATTGGAGAACGGAGCGGGGAAACGTTACAGCTGCACAATGCTGAAGCCGGTTTTCTGCCTGACAGGCACTTAAAGCGATTCCACTCGTGGATGAGGTAGGGGGTGCCGGGTGGGGAGGGGGGTAATAGATTGTTCGCAGGAAGGGGGAAGGTTGTTTCACTTCTTTAGCTCCAAGTTTCTGCGTGGTCTAGACAGCAGTTATTTCAAAACCTTAAATGGAATAGACTGTGATAAAGGAGGATGCTTTACTTTCTTTATGATACTCACAGGCTAAAAGCATGGTAAGTGTGTTCTGCCGTCTTTTTCTACACAATTTTGACATTTAGAGAGAGAAAGTGCATTTGTACAATTATGTGCATGTGCGCACATGTGAATAGACATGGACTTCTAAATATCTCAAATTTTTCCCTTAATAAGAGTTTTTTTTTTTTCTTTTCTCTGTGTTCTTGTATTGACTTTTCAAACAAGCTTTGTGTGCCTTATCAGCTGAAACTGAGAATTGAGGCAAAATGCCAAGCTTTGTGCTTGAATTCCAGACAAGTTCACGGCCTGCTCTGGATTTTCAGTCTTTTACTTGGAATCAAGTGATAACAAGAGGCTGAATTTATTTTCAGCAGTTCCTGGTTCCGTTTTGTCATTTCTTTCTTTCTTTTTCTTTCTTTCTTTCTTTGTGTGTGTGTGTGTGTGTGTGTGTGTGTGTGTGTGTTCGGATTCTATCAGTGTTTCATGTCTATAAAATCTCTTAATGAAAGAGATAATATGATATAATACTATTTATATGATGTATTTAATATTTATATAATTCTAAACCTTTTTTTTGAATATTATCCAATGATATCTCAGCATTATATTTCTTTAGTAGATTTCTTGTGCTAATTATTAAGTATGCTTTTAGCTGTCCATGTGTCTAGTCCAGTTTCTCTTTGGCGAGAGCAAACACTAACCAGCAGGCTCCGTCACTTTCAAAGACTTTCTGGGAATAGCTTTCAATATTTACCTGTGTGTGCTGTACATCGGTGCATGAGTCCTGTATGCTGTTTATTTGAGTAGTCTGCTTAGTCATCCATTTTAAAGTTTTATGTGTATGAGAAAAAAAAAGGTAAATTCATTTATATTTGTTGAGCTCTCACTAATTCTTCAGTACATCCAGTGCTTCGGTCGAACTAGTTTTGAAGTTATTAACCATTAAACAGATATACTACATTACGCCGATGATGGAAAAGCTGTTTTTCTATTCAGGCTTTTGGTGAGTTCACTAAACCACCCTGCTGGGAATGCTGTTTGAAGACCTACATTCATCGAGTCGGCAAGATGGCCCAATTAGCCAAGTTAAGATTCTTGGTCTGAGGTGCCATGCATGGGAGTAGCAGGTCAAGTGTAGATCAAGAAAACTGTAATTGGAGTTCAGAGAGGATTAAGACAGATTAGATCCATCGTGTTCAAATTCCTCTGGTGAATGTGGGATTTCTTGAATCATGCACATGTTATGCTGCTGAATGTATTTGTAGGGAGCCATTTAATGATGAGAAAATTCATGACGCTAAATGTTTGGGAAATAAGTGTGTTTTGTTATAGTTTATAGCTCATTTTTGTAGGCATTTCAGTAACTTAGTATTCAGGGACTTTTACTTTGAATGCAAGAGTAGAGCTGTATTTGGCAGGTGAGACAGCATTGTTTGAAGGCCGTCTACTCTGCTATAGTGACTTTTACCATCCACCACCAAAATGTCGCTCTTGTGACATTTTCACCTCAGACTGGAGGATTTCACAAAAAGAAAGCCTTCACAATCGACTAATATCACACATAAACCATGAAAATGATGACTTCTGTGATATTTTTTAGAATGTTTATTAGAATTATGCTATTTGAATTAATATTATATTATAAAAGTATCGATCTGTTTTAGCTCAACCCCACCCTTATCACTAACCACTGTATAACAAATTACATTTAGCCACGTGTTTAATGTTTTATAATATATACAATGTTTTAATACAAAGAAAAATTTTTAAAGCATTTTTTAAATAAGTTAATATAAGTCATTTTATGTCACTGTATTCTATGTCTTCTAAAACCATGTTATAGTTTTGTGTGAAGAAAAGAGCAAAATTTAAATTGTTTCACTTCCTATCATCGTCTCTAAATTGGCTTTCAAATCTCATAAAAAAAATGAATACATTCAAACTTGGCATGTTGCAGTTGGTTTAAAGGTAATTGCCCTTGTTACAACACTGACGTCAAACCTGGATCAAGGAAGTGGATTGTGATTGCGATTTGGGAGCAGCAGCAGAAATCTGAATATTATATATATAAATTGTAAGGACTACATTTGGTGCTTTTGTATTTTTGTATTGTATGCAACTGACAGTGGAAATCAGTGTCAGACATAATATCTTTGGTTGTTGCTGAGATGTCTGTTACATTCTTTTATTTTAAAGTAAATGCAGGGATAATATATAATATTTTAATTTTAAATTACGGATCTGTTATTTGCTTAGTAGGTTAATATAATGAAATTCTGATGCCTGCTTGGAAAAAATAAGCTTTGCTTGGAAAATTTTAAATCAGTAATAAATAAAATAAAATGATTATTACATGCCATAGAAAAGGTGGTTTAAATATTTATTTGAAATTACTGCTTAAATGTTTAAACTTCAAAATCAGTTCCTGGCATGTTCATTTATTTTTCATACATGTTACTGGCTGATATCCCAGTCAAAGTGAAACATAATTTTTACTTGGAATTGTCCGAACATGCTTCTGATTATGTATCATCTCCTTTACAAGTAAGCTGTACAAACACCTGTGATGAATACAAAGGAAGCAAAAAATTTCCCAAATATTTGTTTCCAAAATCACAGGACGCTTGTTTGGGGAAATGACAAGACAAAAGAAGCAGTATGTGTGTAGAATGGCTCACAGATATCCACAGGAAATGTCTTATGCAGTGCTGCAGAGACAGCGAGAGAGTTTGTACTCAGCTTCAGCAAACAGCAAGTAATGTCAGACTTGTCACCATTAGAGTCTGTGTTTTGCAGTAAAGAAAAACAAAACAGTTTTTCTTTTGTCTCTCTCTCTCTCTTTAAATAAATGGTTTAAGGTGATTTGATACATGATATTCTGCCTGCCAAAACAACCATATATTTCCGCAGTACTGCTGTGTAAAAGCAATTCTTGTAAATATATGACATTTACAGAACCATGGATGTTTTCATGACATGTCACAACTCTTTATACAACAATATATATATATATATATATATATATATATATATATATATATATATATATATATATATATATATATATATATATATATATATATATATAATATATATATATATATATGAAAGTAATACATAATCTAGTCTGCTTCATACAGTATTTGACCCTGGACCACAAAACCAGTCTCAAGTCGCTGGGGTATATTTGTAGCAATACAATGAATGGTTCAAAATTATCCATTTTTCTTTTATGTCAAAAATCATTAGGATATTAATTAAAGATCATGTTCCATGAAGATATTTTGTAAATTTCCTACCATAAATATATCAAAACTTATTTTTTGATTAGTAATATGCATTGCTAAGAGCTTCATTTGGACAACTTTAAAGGCAATTTTCTCAATATTTTGATTTCTTTGCACCCTCAGATTCCAGATTTTCAAATAGTTGTCTCTCAGTCAAATATTGTCCTATCATAACAAACCATACAATAATGGAAAGCTTATTTATTCAGCTTTCGGGTAATTAATTTAGATCCTGGACCTAAAATGAAGACTTGAAATTTTTGAATCTTAGCTGCCCAAAAACAGTTTATAATATCAGCGTTTGTCATTTTTATAATTTTTGAGCTCATGTGATATTATTATGCAGCCACACAACCTCTTTTCTATTTTGAAATGGCGCCCAAGGGTTAAAAGTCTCAGATTTGAAATAGGAGGTATGCGTCATGCCGACTATAGTACTCTCCCAAGCTACGTACTTCCAGAAGTACTTGGAGAAAAAAAATGGGTAGTGAGGACAGCTAGGGTTTCAGTGAAATAAGCTTCCTCCAGGCAGGGGCTCATTCTCCACTGTAATCCTTGAATAGATCTTCCAAATGACAAAGCCCTGATGTCATACCCTCGATTCACAGCATGATCTGTCCGCAAGTCCAAAAACACTGAAGAGTGAGGACATCCATGTCCACAAAGAGACAACTTAATCACGAGAAGAGCGCTGTATGAATAACAGATGTACAGAACCACAAAGCAGGGTTGAGCAGAAGAAGAGCCCTTCATTCAGATGCACGATAGAGATGATAACATGAGTCATTAAGAGGGAGATTATGAGATTTGACATCCTGTGAAATAGAGATTTATAGGATTTAAACAAGACACGTCAAAGATTTTTATAATTTTTATATATATTATATATATATATATATATATATATATATATATATATATATATATATATATATATATATATATATATATACATATATACATATGTGTGTGTGTGTATGTATGTATGCATGTATTTTAATTAAATAATGAATATTAATTGATTAAAAGAAACACTAAATAGGAGTCTGCTAGGGCCTGAGCACTATATAAAATTGTGATTGTGATTTTCTTTGGAACATTTGTAACTTAGAAATTGCTTGTAAATTTCAAAAAGTATTACTAATTAGTGGATTACACATATAATTTTGAAATAGTATTTTAGGAATAGTATTTTCTTTTAAAACATACCCAATAATGTTTGTTTTATTTACATCTAATACATATTAAGCAGTATAAAGATTGGTGTTTGCAATATTTTATAAGCTTGCAATCAACAAAACAATTTGTTAATCACTGGAAATGTAAATCAATTGGCATTTTACATTGTATAATTAATCCGATTATATTAATTATATTATTAATTAATATTAAATAATATTAAAAATGTATAATATTTATATGCTTCTGAATAATAAATTATATTTTAAATAATTATTGTTAAATATTGATATTAATTCATTTTATTTCCAATTTAAATGTACCCTTTTGATAAAATATTTTTTTTGTTTGTTATTTGTCTTTGTGTTTGTTTTTTTTTTTTTTTTTTTTTTTTTTATTTTTTTATTTTATTTTATGTATATAGTAGGGCTTGTCAAATGATTAATCATGATTAATCACATCCAAAATAAAATTTACATATATATGTGTGAATAAATGTTTTTTTTTCTTCTTTTTTTTTTTTTTTTTTTTTTAGTTTTATGTTGTGTGTGTGTGTGTGTATTTTTTTTGTGTATATGTGTATATATACACACATGTTTTTGTATATATATTTTTGAGAAAATATATAAATGTATATACATGTAAATTTTTCTAAATATATATTTATGTGTGTGTATTTATATATACATAATAAATATAGCATACATATATTATGTAAACAAAACTTTTATTTTGGATGTGATTAATCGTGATTAATCATTTGACAGCCCTAATATATAGACATATTTTTTAAATGATTAAATAAATGTGTATACATTTATATAATTGAATTTTAGCTACTTTTGTAACAGTTAGTGAAACATCACTGATGCAGATAAAGAACAGTCGAAGCCGGTGATTTGGTCCAATCACCACCCGTCGTCCCATCCTGACCCTTCCTCGCCCTCTAATAACTGGACAGCATATCTCTATGACATCACAGAGGGAAGTCGTGCACTCAGCTGCTGTCAAGTGTGATGGCCGAGGCTGATGGGGGGAATTAGGGATGTCTGTTAGAATAGACGGGGCATCAGAGGGCATGGGAAAGTGTGGCGGGGTCACTGGACACGTGTGTTAAGCCCAAAGAATAGTCAATCAACTGGCCAGCCCATCAAGATGTATCCTGCTCCCTTGCCAGAAGGCCCTAACTGTGACTGGCTTGAGAACAGCTTGTCTTCCCAAACTCCATTTTGTTTTATTGTTATATAATAAAGAGTTTTTGCATTTTATCTATATGTAAGAAACTTTAGCTGTAACAGTTATGTTACATGTCATGTCATATGGGTATTTCTCAAATCCACATTATTTACATTGAGCTATTAATCTAAATATACAATTTCCACTAGTGTTTTGTAAAGAAGAAGTTCACAGGCGGTTGGGCTGAAGTAAACGTTCAATAATGATGACATATGCTCGTTTTGGACCATTTTGGCACCAAAGGAACAGACGGGATGAGGCCGTTTTAAAACCAAGGTTGCTTTTCTTGACTTCCCCTCCTGGAGCGATCTTCCTCTCACAGGACTGCTATTTTATTAACAATTCATATGGAAATGAGGGGCAAGGAAGGACCAGATTCTCACATAAACTTGATGTGGCCATGAATGTGTCTCTGTGTTTGCCATGACCCTGCTGTGGCATAAGACACTGCCTGCTAGGGCCTGAGGGGCAGACACAAAGAAAGAAATGAAAAGCAAGCACATTCCTGCACGGCACACAAAGGCAGCAGCAGAAAGGGAGAGAGAGAGGGAGAAAAGACAGAATGAACCCCATCTCTATCCCTCTTGCTTTTTTTTCTCGCAGTGTGATACCAGCATTTTCTCCAAGTCACCCTGCCTTCAGGTCATTCGTCCTCTGCTCAAACTCTCTCTCAACTGTTTTATTCTCATCCAAGATCAATAATTATATATTAGGGCTCAGATGTCTAAACTGAAAATCTGGGATTTTTTAAAAAGAATAATCAACCATATGAAATATTCTTAAATCATAAATCAGGCCTTAAATTTGGTTTTACACTAATGTGCTGCAAATCCAATGCAATAAGAATATATTTTTTTTGTGTTGCTTTAGGTCTTTTTTTTACTCAATTTATCCTGATATAAATATCCCAATTTAATAATTTAATTGTTTTAAATTAAAAAGTAATACAGAGTAGAAACATTTATTTTTCTAATGATCTCAGAATTTTTGATCACAATGTCAAAATAACCAAACCAAATTCTTCTTATAGAACTATAGCAAATATGTAAAAAAAAAAAAAAAAAAAAAGATTAAAGATTACAGAATATTGTATATTTGTGCATCTGCACTTTATATATTTTGTATTTGTTTTACATATACATTATAAATTACACAAAAATGTATAGGATATAAAACGTAAAATATAAAAATGTGTACATATAAAACAATATTTTTACACTATAAAATATATTTTTATATTGTTAATCTGTTTATCGTATGATATCTTTTATTAATTTGTTGCATGTGTCTCTATATATATATATATATATTTCTATTAATTGTACAAATGTATACTGTATAAAATGCATCTGTAATATAAAAATATGTGAACGTCTAAAATTTGTATCCATATTTATTTAAAATTTAAATATATTTTTTTTAATCTTTCAAAATTTTCACCACACACACACACACACACACACACACACACACACACACACACACACACACACACTTATCATACATATAGTAACTGTCACACTGACACTGTGATTGTTTTTTTTAACATCTGTAAAGTGAAGTGTGCTTCTGTCTTTGAATGCTGGGATTGATGCTAAAGCTCTGTTACCCTGTTTAAAAAGCAATTGGGTTTGTGTGTGTGTGTGTGTGTGTGTGTGTGTGTGTGTGTGTGTGTGTGTGTGTTTGTGTTTGCTCAGGGTGCTTGTTGCAGCACTGTCATTCATGAGCCTGACTCCTGCCTTTGGGGGGTGCAGGGGCAGTGGTGACCGCCGTCATCTTTTGTGTATTGACTCGTTTGTGTCACACTTCACAACAAGCTGCATCTTGTCATGTAAATAGAGGGTATTTAACAGTTCTCAGGCAATTAAATAGATAATGGTGTTTTGTTAGCTTGTGTAATGCAGAGGGGATCTTTTTGTGTTGTGTACTGAGGGGGGTCTGTTGGAGTTCTTGTTTTTTTTTAAGAGTGACAGGGTAATTGAGGTACGATCCACAAAAATGAATGAATTGGGCCAGATTTAGTTTGGTAAATTCTACATGTTTGGTAAGTCTACATGTGGAAGTAGGAAAAAAAGACAGATTAATGTAAAATGGACAGAGAGATTGAGACTCAGCTTCATTAAAATGCCTTACGAAGACGGAAAAGCAGTGGGATAATTGGCAGAAAGACGTGGTTATTGTTTGTTAGAGGTGACCAGAACGCGAATGGGCTGGAGACGATGTCATGCGGTAGGGTCAAGCTTTCTGCCTAATCTACTGATGTGACTATAAATAATGCATAGAGTGAGCGCAACAGAAAATCACAGCTGGTCTTGGCTTCATTGTCTATTGTGAGTCACACGTTCGAGTGAGCCAAAAGAACATATTCAACGGCTGTCTCAAAGTCAAAACACTAAGATGTACATCACAAATGACACTTTCGGACACGGCCGTTTAACGCATACTGCAAGTGATAAAATTGCATTATGATAAAAGTCATTGGCTGCATGGGTCACGTTGACTGTTGGAGACTGTTGTTTTCTGTTCGTTTGTTCCATTGGCAATGCAGTTTCTCTCTTTAAATGGTTATCATTTTATTTAAAGTTATGTTTCTTTCTTTAAATAACATTTGATTATAAATCAATATTTTAGATGAATTAAATGCTGTTCAGAGCTTTTCTTAAAATGAGTTTGAAAGACACAGCATCTCTTTCTCTCTCTGTTTATATTTTTTGTAGAAGTAATGTCATTTTCTAATAGCTTTCTAAATGAGTCTATAAATTCACACTGTAAAAACAAGCACCACAATTTGGCTTTATAACACCATTTTGTTCTGTGGT
This sequence comes from Cyprinus carpio, assembly GCF_018340385.1. NCBI lineage: Eukaryota > Metazoa > Chordata > Actinopteri > Cypriniformes > Cyprinidae > Cyprinus > Cyprinus carpio. The sequence continues at coordinate 20,059,488 of NC_056611.1, forward strand.
TGAAATTTGCATTAAAGTTGTATAAATTATATGAAAAATGATTGAGTGAAAATCCTATATTACAAAGCTCCTTAATCAAAACAAATGCTTTGCCTTCTGAGCAGCTGTTCAAAATGCAAAGACTGGAAATAATTTTCCAGTTACTTTTTAATGTTTGTTCGTTTAAGGCCTGTATTTTTATGACAATAGGCAGTAAATGGAATCAGACAGTGGGTAATTTCCAGACCTTGAGCTTCCATTTTCTGTGACCTCACCACTAGCTACTGACATGGCGCGTGTGGTACACTGCGTGGGGCTCCGTCCAATCAAATTTCTCCAAAAAAAAATCCCCTCTTCAGCACCCTTAAACACCCAGTTTGGTGCATTCTCAATCTTTCGCCCGAAACTTAATTGAGCAGACAAAGAACAAATGTTCACAGTGGCTGATACGATACAAAACTATTCCTTTTTATGAAACTGCATTGACCATAAATTGTACAAATTACATTGTAATTTATGTAAATAAATATATGGCATCAGAAGAACAGTAGCACAAGAATATCCTTGCTAGCATTTCTTTGAAATGCTTTTTCATTAATCTTTAAATAGCATTTTAAAATATTATATATTAGAATATATTTCAGTAAATACTTTTTTCCCATCTTGCATATGGGATATTTTTGAAGTTACTATTTAAAGATTAATTATTATATTTTTTTATTATTTAATCATTTTTGTCAAAGATTTTAGATAATACTTAGCATGTACAATTGTTTATAGCCAGAAATTTTCAGTTAACAAATGTTTTAATATTATTTAAATATAGTCTTATAATATTGTCTAATATAATTGTAAATAATATTGTAACATAATAATATATAATAGAATTTTCGTTCAGTTTTAATGTACTGCCATACTTTGCTTTACATTTGGGCTGTCATATATTCTTAGAAAAATATGATTCATTTTTGTGCTATTTAGTATTTTTTTGGCATTTATATTATTTATATGATATTACATTGATGCATTTATTTATCATGCTTCTACGTAATTTTCATATATAGTTACAATTCTGTATATAAATAATTTCAACACAACTTGAAGAATGACATTTAGAATCACTAAAATTATTTTAAGTGTTTTATATGTTGTCCTTTTCTGTCTCTGAACAGAAACAGCCTAAAATCCTAACAAAACGATGTATTTAAGAACACATTGTATTCATTAGTATTTAAGAAGTCTAATACTAATTCAGTGATGTTTGACAAAATTCAGCACTCAACAAATTTTATCACAATATGTACACAGTGAAATCCCAATAATCCCACAATAATTACAACACGTCCAAGTGCCGAGAGGCACAGATAAGTTCAAAGACAGCTTTAATGCCAGCATACACAACATATATGTTTCAGGTAGATACATTAAAAACCGGAAAAAAAAAAGATTTGTTTCTTATTTTATTTTTTTCCATTAAATCTTTTACATCAGCTTATTTAAAAATATAAAAATATAATATATGAGAACAGAATTATACTCACCTTGTGAGACATCAGTGTGTAACATTGATTTTGTTTTTCTTTTTAAAAAGAAACTCTTCCATTTGCCATCCATGTATGTTTTAAGATGGAATGGAAACAAAAGCAGTGCATTTGCCAATTTTTTGTTTAAATAGTCTAAAAAGTCCCTCTGTGGTTGGTGGTCATCCCAGTTGAAATTGAAAAAGCAAACAGTTGTATAGCAGCATACAAAATCCATGGGTAACACAAAGCTGAAATCATTTCAGGGTCAAAAACAGATTAAAAAAAATGACATTGATAAGAAGTATCACAACATATTTATCTAAACGTCCCAGATAATCAAAACAGAGAAGAGTAGAAGAGGAAAGAAAGCAGAAAGAGGAAAAGAGAAAGAGAGAGAAATGGAGAAAGAGAGAGAGAGGGAGGGTTCGAGAGCGGCTAAGTACGAGAGAGTTGGCCCATAACACGAGCTTGATTAGAAAAAATGCTTACTAAGCTATCTGTTTCACACATGCACAGACAGAGAGTTCGATATTCAGCCAATCGATGAGGGAAAAGGCACAAAGGCAAAATCAGACGGAGCTCCTTTTCAAATTCACATCTCCGATGTCCCCCCTGCAGTCTGCGCTGGTGCGACGCACGGGGAGCAAGGGTTACCTTAAGGCTGATCCGTGGACCACGCAAACAAGTCTAGACCAGTGACCTGCTCAATCGCTCCCTTTGAGGGCCAGGCAAGTTCGGTCAGGAAGAAGAAAGCGAGGCGTGCCCTCTTTTCATTGAGGGAGCAAGGAGGTAAGGAGGGCAAAGAGAGTAGGCATCTGCTTCCATGGTTACTTGCCAAGTATGAGGATCCTGCTATTCAAAAGGCTCCGTTCTCATGCTCTCAGCCAGCCAATGTCACACGTTCAGAGGGAAGGCAGCACAGGAGGAGACCCGCGGCTTCTTTTAACGCTCTAATGATACGTGCACGGGCTGCTCACCAGAGAAAGGAGAAATGATGGAGGATAGAAGGGCGACTCTATGTCACATGACTCCGTAACATAGCTGTGTTATTATTTATTAATTTTTTTAAGGTGTTATTTAGGCTATTGTTTTAACGGGTCTGATTTCACTTCAAAAAGAGCCAAACTAAAATCTTTAAGATGAGTGTGAAGGACAAATGTTGTTGGATATGTTGCAGATGTTGTGTTATTGTGTTCTGTTGGATACATAATCACATTCTTAACAATTTTGGTTACATTCTCGTTGGCTTCCCCCCCCCCTCGTTGGATGTATTATGTGCTATTTTAATTAGTCAGAAATATAATATTAGAAGAGGTTGATGCTTGATGATGGTGATTCGTTTTAAATAAGCACATAGACTATAAAAAACATGCTTACCTTTACATTCACTTTTCATGGTCTTGTCAAAAAGCCACAGGTTTCTGTCGAATGAGAGAGATGGACAAAAAGAAAGAAAGGTCATTAGGTATTTCAACGTTTTAGTAATGCGTTTTATTTTTTTGGATCAAAATATTTGTATTTCTGGCGATATTGTGAAATCTGTTTTGGAATGCTGGACTTGTCCCAGCAGCTGACACTTGCTTCACCAGACGCACTCTAAAAAATAGACAGATGGCTGGGACAGAGGAAAGGGGCAGAGCAAAGGGAGATTTACTGAGGGATCGTGGGAAAGTCTTGAGCTCAGTTCACCTGCATTGAGGGAGGCAAGAGCGAGAATATATTTTCTAACCAGTGACCCATGATTAAAGGGAAGACAAATACTGTTCTATAATTCCAAGCACTCAACTTATTTTAAATCTGTGATTTTATGATAAAAAAAAAAATTTATGATACAGACTGTTATTTAATGACAGACTATTTTTAATTTCACAGATTTAATAAAAAAATAAAAAAATAAATTGGCAATAAAAAATAGACAAAATTATGAAGGAAAAATAAATTTGATGTTACCAGTATAAGATGCATTTTGACTCTTTATTTTGGATTTGGTTATGAGGTTACATTGATGGTATTTATTTATTTGTGGCTCTGGCAAGTACAGAATTTATTAAATATGATCAATTTCATCTATGCAGGCAGCTTTTATCCATTTTTTTGCTGTCTGTTTTTCTGTAATAAACCCTTTGACTAAAACACAAGCTTCAGCCACAGAAAAGCCGTGCACATTTAAAAGACACTGTTTTCATTTGTATGAAAAATGCCAGGCTATTTAATGTAATTTCAGTGCACTTGGGATCAAACAAATGAGTTCCCTAACGTTAAACAGGAAAAGGGGGGATCAATCGCTCCAGGCACTTGCCTTACCAGTGTAGAGAAAGTGAGAAGACTTTGGGGGAAGTTAGGAAGTGCTACTGGTGTCTTATCCTCTTTACGTCTATTGTTCTTAACAAAGGCCAGTCACAATAACCCCTGAGGTGGATGGCACTCCACTGAATAGCCACTTTGGTGGGATTTAACGGGTTAACTCTACACAAAAGGGGTTGAAGCCATGTAACACAGCAGGGGTAGAACGTCGGAAACACCAGGAATCTACATGCTCCACTTCCCTAACAGTTGGCCTTAATTTAACTCTGGCTTTTGCATATTTTCCATACATTTTGAGTTCTTTTTTCCCTGCATTATCTGCAAGTTTGCATTTGTGAGAAATGCAGAAATACCCTTGATTTGTTTAGTTATACAAAAAAAGCCCCGGTGCTGAGCATTCGCTGCCCTCGAGTAGTGTACTTGACCTGGAAAATCATTTAGACAAGGTTTGCTTTTCTGCTGCACTCTGATTAGGTTTCAGCAAATATTTATTATTGTAGTCTTGCTCTTTGTTCCACTGGCTCTGATTTTGATTGCAAGTTTCTTTGGATTGCTTTCCATAAAACTGGATCATAACCATTTATTCCCTATTTCCCTGAAGTGATTTGGAGTCTGCTCCGGGGGGAATAGAGGGAGAGAATACAGCTTAAGCCTGACCTGAGATTGATTTCGTTTCAGAGGGTTTGTTGCTATAGAAATTAGTTTGTTAGAAGCTCATTTAATCACACTTCTGAGTACCATTAAAACATGATGAAATTATGAACCATACATATGAAACTATAATGCAAATGTGCATTAAGTTACTATTCAGCATCATTTTTTTTTATGTATGCAAATGCAATTTCATTTTAGCAAGGCATTTTTGTATGTATCAAACTCCACACTGAAGTTCAGCTAATGCCTGAGATGCAAAGCAAAAGATAAATATTTAGGTCCATGTTTCCCATATAATTCATGATCTCAGTGCACTGTAATTTCAGAATCTTGTTTGTTTGTAACAAGCATTGATCACATTATATCATATGAAGAAAATGTACTCCCTTCTCAATGTGTTACCGTAATTATAAATATTATAGTAGCACTGAGTGGTATCACACAATCGAATTGTGCAGCAGTGAAATCTGAGTCTCAGTTTCATGCGGCTCCTTGTTTTGATTTTGCCCCCGAGGAATTGTTCCCCTCGTTTGACCCCAGCTTTCATTTTGATGCATTTCTACTCGGTTTCCATTAGCTGTAGTGTTGAGGGATCCCACTTTGCATTGCCTTTGCCTGCCACAGAGACTGTAGTGTGCACAGATTCTTACATGCTAAGCAATGCAACTGTGAGTTTTAACAAAGTCATGAAACATTCAGTTTGCTCATGAATAGGAACTAGTGTAGTTGGATACAAAAATAGTATGTATCATGCAATTTACAATATAATGCAACCCTTTCAAAAATAAAGGGCAATTCACAAAACACAATATAATTTGCATTTAAAACATTTTATTTCAACATTTGTGAAAGACAAATAATATTTCAAAAAAATAACAGCATGGTATAATTTTTTTCTCTTTCACAAATATAGAAAGAAAAAAATCTGCAACTCAACTGAACACTCAATTTTTTTTATAATCAGTATTTTAGCACACTTTTATCCAAATGAGGAACATCTCAAATCATTTACCATAAATACCAACAATATTTTCAATACATATTCTAGAGCAAAAGTGAATGCAAAAGTAGAGAAAGAGAGAATAAGACTTTTATTTTAAATGATCGGTTTTTATAGGAAGTTTTTTTTTCTTATGATTGTGATTTAGTTAACCAGTAGGTTTTGTCTTTGCAAACTGAAGTGTAAAAATACAACAATATACATAAAAAATAATTGTTTTAAATTTTAGCATACTATATTATGGTAGTAATTTAATAGAAAAATAGCAATAAAATAGAAAAGAGGAACAAATCAAGAAAACATTTTAAAGAGGATAGTTATATATAAACAATTTAAAGTGAACAGTTATTTAATATTGATTCAAAAGCATTAGATTGGTCACTATTTTGTACATTTGTACTGAAGTGGATTTAATTCTGTTTTATTTCCCAAACGTTGTCATAAAAGCAGCTGATGTCCATCTAGTCAATGAATGGCTGGTCAGATCCTATTTTTCATTTATTTTTAAAAACCCATTCTCATGACCTTCTGAATGGCATTTAAGTTCTACGCTTTACTAATGCCACAAGACATTTTAGTCTCACCCCTTGTGGTGCTGTTGTAAATGCTTTCAGAGATCTGAGAATTAAGGTGCATACTTCTGTATATAGTGTCTGTGTTTGTGGTCCAGGCAGAGACCAAAATATGAGCCTGAGTTTCCTGAATGCATTTACAGTTTCCATTGATGTCCTGAACTCAATGCGTTTTCTGCGGTTTTGAAAATGGGGTTCACCATTTTATTTCTGTCCTCCTTTTAGCTCACCAGTGCTGTTACAATGGTGCCACCAGCACGTTTGGTAATGTGGTCATTATTCTTTATTGCAGTCTCACACTAAGGTGCTCTTTAGTGAGAGCAGCCTGCGGCAATAACAGCAGTGCTGTTCAGAATCTGAATGAATGGATATTTTCATCTGCTGTGATCTTGAATGGATGTAGAGGCCAAGGGATAATGGTGTTCATGAGTCATTCGACTTTTTAGAAACTTACTAAGCACTTACTAAGCATTGCATTAAAAATGAAGGTTTTTAAGTGGTTCTGCAGGACCTTAGGTTCAGAAAACTACTTATCAAGAACTATTTTTCAAATGTTCTCCGGAGGTGTTTCATGCAAATTACATGTCTGCTGTTTTTAATGAATTTCCAAAATTGTAAATATTTGTATTCAGCCTGTCATGTTAATCATTTGGCATTCTGTTTGGCCTATGTGGTTTAGTCTAATAATAATACATTTTAATTAAATGTTTTGTTGCTTCAGTGAAACTTTTGTAAAAGTTATTAGTTTTTTGATAAACAAGTGTTGTGTTGCCGTAAAATCTGATTCTAAATAAATATATATCTGTGAATGGAACAACATGAATTTGAACATTTTGATTCAATTTTGAGCTTTTAATGTTGGATTACAAATATTCTTGTTTGATCAGCTTTGGTTTAGTTTATTTTGGCCGGTCTGTTTGATATTGTTTTATACTGAGTCATCGGCACTGCATCATGTGACATTCTCCAGCTCCCGGAATAAGGATTGCATACAGTAATTGAATGAAATGGAGGGAATTTTCATTTTTACATGCCTGCTGTTGAAACTGAGTTGTGAGCATTAGTCTGGCTCAATCTTATGAAATTTCCAGACTTTTGCAACTTCAATACAACTTGAAATATTTAGAAACAACGAGTCAGTTTTCTATATTACGTTTATATCATTTCAAGATGAAGACCTGTACTGCTAACTCCGTGATGAACTGAAAGACCTTAATAGAGAGAAAGAGAGAGAGGACCAAAATTTAAGTGCAGATTGCAGTTGGTCATATTAGTTCATTTGCATTTCGTCATCTAATGGATAACATACTGTACACACGCCTATGGTAAGAAATCAACGCTAAGCATAGTTGATCCGCAGACAAGGAAAGTAATTAAAAAAGTAAGTAATTCAACTGAAATGGCATTTGATTTTTTTTGAAGGGAAGTCTAATTAATGCTTTCAAAAGCTTTTTGTGTGCAATGATCCTGAAATGATGCTTTATTTAGCCATATTGATGCTTATGGTTATTTTCAAGCCTAGATCATTTGAAATTCATAAAGTATTGATGTTTTTCATAATCATCTAATGTTGTGCTTGGCAGTAGTCTTTTATATGGTGAGAAATGATCAATATAAATATACTTCCATCACATTGGCCTCAACACTTTTGAGATATATATTTGTTAAAATAAAGGAAAGCTGGCCACCTCAGGTTTGAAAACTTGAAATAATTTCTGTACTATGTTGATCAATCGATGGAACTTGAATGCATTTTTTTATTTAATAAATTAACTACTCTGCCTTACTAGATAATCTAATGACTGTATGTGTTGTATGTATAACCAGTTTAGCTTTAGCTGTCAGAATATTTATATATTTATACAAGGTTGTTATAATAGAAGAATAAATGAACATGACAAAAAAAGTTTATCTTTGTGTAATAATTAACATTGAAGTCTTCAAACATGGCCATGGCACCTTAAACAAATTATATTATAAATACAGAAATCTCTTTGTGACGACCAGCTTGCAGGCCAAATGTAACTTTTGCAGACTTCCTACTATTCTGCAGACATGTATCCGCAGACACTGGGGTGAGTGTGTTTACTGCTGCTTCATGTATCTCTCCCTGAATAGGACCCCAGTTTTCCCCTCAATCATCCGGCAACTGCCGCCAACAAGTCCCGCTAAAATACTGAGCGTGTTTAGTCTGGCACTGTGCGAGGAGATTGATTGGCAGCTGGGTCAAACAAAGTCATTTTCTTGGCACCTCTCCCAGTAAATCTCTACTTGATTCGAACTTGCGCTATCAGGTCCCTTTCCACAGGGGCTGAAAAAAGACCTTTCCTTGCACGCCTCAGGCTCATAGTCTCAGCTCATCCAATCATCCATCAAAGCAATAATTGCTTAAAATTGACACAAATGGATTGGTGAGTGAAGGGTAGTGAGACAAGAAACGCAGGTGTTTAACTGAATTTTGAAGTATTTTAACATTTTTCTGTGTGTGAGAGACAACATTGAAACAATTTAACTTAGAAACTGCAACTAAATTTTACAAATGCAAAGAAACAGCAAGTAACACATTGAATTTACAGTGAAATTTTGAAGTAGAAAGACTGAAATAGTATTTTCTTTTAAAATGTACTCCAATACAAATTTTTGCTTTATTTACAACTTTGAAAGTCATTACCAACAATAAGTGTTGGTAAGGTTACTTTGGAAATGTAATAGGTTACAGATTACAAGTTACCCTATTTAAAATGTAACAAGTAGTATAACTATATATATATATATATATATATATATATATATATATATATATATATATATATATATATATATATATATATTTATATTTATATTCATAAATATCATCAACATATATATGTATTTGGGAGAATATGAATAATTAATAATATAAACTTTTCATAGGCTTTTTCAACTACACATTGTGATATAAACAACAGTCAGGAACTACCTTAATTGAGGTCTCATAGTTAGTTATGAGCTGTATGTGTTCAATTCATGAAAACAATCCGGTTTATAAGTCATTTGTTCAGGAGTCAAACTACACTGGATTTTGATTCCCTGCAAAGAAGTGGGCTGAGTTTGGTTCCGGGATTTTTAGGTTTCTAACCGCTATAAGGATGTCATGGATATCTACCTCGAATCTGGGATAAGATTTGACTATTTATCAAGCAAGAGAGGGATTTGATCTTTGACATCTATACATCTGGAAAAGTGTACCGCTTGTCAGTGGTCTTTGCGTGCCACGGGCCACAACTTCCTCCTGGACAACCACACACAGGTGCATGATGCTGTAAAAATTGCCTATGAATTATGACAGAGAAACAGTTCCCATAACCTATCTCCAATTCATCTTAAGTTAGAGTGGGTTGGCTCAATGCAGTTGGCTAAACTTCAAACTAGTATAGGACCTGATTTTTTGGCTTAATGTATTTTATAATGATTCAGTCATTAGTTGATCTTCACTTTCTGATGGATTATTTACAAGTTGGCAAAAAGGAATATTCAATAAAACACGTTTGATGAGACAGGCGAAGGCCAAATGCACATTGCTGGTGAAATACTAACTAGAAATTGACCACTATGGATCATAAGTAACCCCCATTAATGCAATGGGGCTTTAATTAAATAATTGAAAGAACAGGCTTTTTCCTGCTTTCAGTGAAAATATTTTCTCCAAACAGCTGAAGAATTAAATCACATTAGAGCAAGGGTTCTCTTTGTAAACCTTTTTAGGTCAGGTCTGGAGAGTTGCAGTGAGAAGTGTGGTGGATCTGTCAGAGTTTTCTCTGTGACTTTAATAAGATTCAAACCAGTCTTGTTTTCACTCAGCAAAATGCGGTGCAGTGTGTGAGTCATGAGTCCTGTCATATGTTTGAGTAATTGCTATGAACCGAGTGACTCCTCGATGCATGTAACACTGCCTTGTAGCCAAATGGCACGTGAGGGGCCCCACTCAGCTGCTGCTAGCATTTGCTTGTTTAAGACTAATGGCACCATTGAGTTCACTTCATGTGTGCACAAACAGTTAGTCTGTAGCCAAAAATATCTCCCTTTTTCAGATAAACTGCCACAGCAATCCCTATCTGTCCTTGCTTTCATTAATTTTGTTAATGCTTGGGATAAAACTAATCGATCAGTCTAGGTTTCCATTCTCACATGTCAGACGGTACAAATCTGCTAAGGGATGGAATTTATGATAAATGGAAATATTCTTCATAAATGAACTAGGATTTGTCACATTCTAGGCTAATCTTTATGTTTACAAGGAATGGAACTGGTGAGGTGAAATAAACTTTTATGCAAGTACATTTAGAAAGATTAACTATGAAATTCTGCCTTCGTTCCAAGTGTAATGTAATTATGTGTGACAAAAAAAAAAAAATTATTTAGTGAAATGTTCATGTTGTGCATTTCCATGTAATAAAAGTAAATGGTGACCAGGGGCAATCCAGCTCTAAAATGATAAAAAAAGGCCATGATGGGGCCATTTTATGATGATTTTAGCCATTTTTTTGAGCTTGAAAAGTTTTCCAAGTCTTCTGAAGCCATAAGCTAGCTTTGAGTGAGGAAAAGGCCACAAATTAATAATTTTTCATTCATTTATAATGACTTAAAGGGTTAGTTCACCCAAAAATGAAAATTCTGTCATTAATTACTCACCCTCATGTGGTTCCAAACCTGTAAGACCTTTGTTTATCTTCAGAACACAAATGAAGATATTTTTGATGATTTTTGACTGATGTCACATGGACTATTTTAATGATGACCTTACTATCTTTCTGGGCCTTAAACGTGGTCTGAAAGCTCTTGAATTTCATAAAAAATATCTTCATTTGTGTCCCAAAGATGAACGAAGGTCTTACGGGTTTGGGACGACATAAGGGTGAGTAATTAATGACAGAATTTTCATTTTTGAGTGAACTATCCCTTTAAATTGCCATCTATTTATCTATTTCAGTCTTTTCTACTTCAAATTTGACATTTAATTATATTACTTGCCATTTCTTTGTAATTATTTGTAAAATTTAATAGCAATTTTGGAGTGATTTTTTTATTATTTGCATTTGGCTTTTGTTCAAAACAACTTGCACTGCTTTCAGTGTGTACTTTTAATCATGCTTCCCTTGTTCTAATGTTTGACACGAACGCTTCTCACACAAAACTAAAAATAATGGTACTTTTAAAGAACATATTGTCCTTTTTTGCAGCTTTACAGGCCCTGCTATATTTGGGTTCCCAAGAAGAAGAAACTCATATGCTGTGGAATGGCATCAGGATTAGTAAATGAAGACAGACTTTGTGTTTAAGTGAACTCTCCTTTTAACTGTCAAAACTGCAAAATGCTACTCTCACTGAAGACTTATCAAAATATCCTCACTTTTAAAGGGCATACAGATATTTATATATTCTCTTATAGATATATACATGTTGACTATTAATGATACCTGAGTTTTTCTTTGGCGTGGGGGAGGATGAAATGTTATTTTATGGCTGGTATATTCTGACATTGTCCACATTTTTTATTTGCAAAGCCTCATAGCTTTGTTCCTATTCACCATGCTCCATTTAAATTTACTGGTAATGTGAACCAGCTTATGTGCAAGGTTAAACTGAAGCTGACCACAAAATCAAAGAGCCATGTTTGACCTTACATGGCCGTTTCAGTTGAAGATGTTTTTGGTTCATCATGTTTTGTTATGGAAAACAGTAAAGAGCTCAGATGGTGGTTGTAAATTTCTCATTCCAGGCCCAACATTGTCTACCACTGTGCACCCATACAATTTTGGCTTTACAAAAGCTGTCAGTCATGCGAGAGGTCAAGAGGTAATGAAACTGATACTGTACTTAGTGAGTCTTTAGACTGTCATTACAATGCTGTTTGATGTTTAGGATTAGTAGCTAACTGTGGTTTAGTTAGGGTTACTAAAAGTAATGCTAAGATGCAGCTTTGTTTTCAGCTTAGCAAGAGAGAACTCTTTTCCTTACAGAACTGAGTCCGACATCCCAGGGCGTGCCGGCATTTGAATTTCTGGCATCATTTTTGAAAGAGCAAGATTACCTCAGTGACTCATGAGTGGGAAAGGCTGTTGAGGTTTTGGACTAGGCAAGAGTTCTGTGTTATCAATCACTGAACTTGTCAAAGTTTTTAGTGGGGAACACGATCTGTTGAGCTACCTACTTTTTTCAGTGAAGCCATTTCTGTGAACAAAGTTGAGCTCTTGCTTCAAACAAACTCCCCAACCCCAACCATCATAACTGCTTTACATTTATAGGGATTTAGGTAGATTTTTTTTATTTCATTAGTTTGTACAAGTAAGGAATGCACAATAAGAGTTATTGATGCTAGTTATTGTTTTGTTATTATTTCCTTTTGGATATGTAATATGCTGATATTGGAGTTAATTTTTAATAACAAAAATAACATTGTTAAAAATAATCTTTAACATAAAGGTTGTGGTGCATAGCATTTAAAACTATAGATTTTATTGTAGTGCATTTTATTTATTTTACACAAAATAGTATAAAATTTAAATCTCATCTATTTAGCTATTATTGGCCTAACATCAAAATAATTATGTGTGTTTCTGTATTGGGCATTTTAATAAAAGTTCATCCTTATTGCGATTTTATTAGCAAAGTTTTTTTTCATGTAGTTCATCATTTTTATGCTACAGGTAATAAAACAGGAATTCTTGTGTTCAGGTATAGCAAATATACTTATGTTTATGTTCTTCATTTTTTATTTGCGTAAAAAAACAAACAAACTGAAAGATCTTTTCTCGTAGTGGCTCATACCTTTGCCTACATCACAAAAGAGTAGTTTGTATATTTCTCTGCATTATGCTGCATGTTTGCAGGCCCAAATTAAAGACAAAATTATTTGTTTACAATGCAGATCTTGTGGAGGTCAAACATTGATGTGCCAAATATTAACATAAATCTTTATGTCTCTAAATAGTGTAGGACAATCACTGCAGTGTTTTTCCAAGTCCATGAGCAAACGAGCAGCCACTTGTCATTAACCCGTAGATCCGATCTTGTGAAAAGTTCGATGGCACAAGCTTGTTTCTATGGGTCTCTGTCTCTGTGGTAGAAAGTCGCCTAACATGCAAAGCCAGCCTGGTTTTGCTTTTTTCTGTACATATTGCACTCTTTTCCTTGTTTGCCAGGCATCGAAGTTGCTCAGACTTGTCTATTGTAATTTTTCATCGCTTGCCGTTTATATAAACGTCTTCTAAAGGGATGACAGCAACCGAGACTGTGTGCATCCAGGTTGAGGTAGTAGGTTGTATGGTTTAGAATTTTGCCCTGGGAGTTAACTGTACAACCTTCTAGCTTTCCTTGGAGCACACAAGCCACCAATCAGCATAAACTAAACTAAAAGAAAACTTTGAGACTTTGTCTACTTTTATAAATATCCTAAGGCAAATGAAGTAATGTGATGTAATGCATTTTTATTTGGAATGAGCATTTGAATTAACTGAGTGTGTCTGAGAGATGGACTTCTATGTATACTTTCACTAGTATTGAATGGAATTAAAGATTCATGCATAACCTTGCCAGTCATCGAGGATTATGTCTGTCAGACGCAAAGCTGCAGCCAATCACTTCAATCGCAGCTGAAATCGATAAAATATTCTGAAATAGAATGTTTTATCTCTTACAAATGCTTTCAAAACCAAGGCCTATTGATAGCTTCCTTGATGTCTCTGTTTTACAGTTCATTTCATGCATCTATCTTTGCACTTGAATGAGACTCATATTTCGACTACAGGGTGAACAGAATTGATTCTGTATTTGTCTACATCTCAGACAATAAATTCGTTTTGTAAAACCACAAGAAAGACCTTCACTCATAATTTCAATGGCAACCCAACAAGTTTCCATGAGGGGAATTTTTTCACTCATCTGTTCACCCTTTTTTCACTCATCTGTTCACTCCGCCCAATGGATTTTACTTTGAAGCTCTAATATGAATTTTGTTTAGCTCTGCCATACCTGACAGACAAGTGATAAAGCATGCTTTTGCTTCATGTCCAGTAAATAACCATAATGTATACGTGGTGCACTGAGGTGTCATCGATTTGTCTGGACCTGGTCCTTTCGGTGCTGTCAGAGAGTCTCATGGATCAATGCTGGCTCGCCCTTTGACCCCGAAGAGAAATCAATAGCATTGAGCGCAAGGAGCATGGGCAGCGTCGATAGAGTAGGCTGTCATCTGCTGTGACAAGACATGATAGTTACTAATGTTTGCACACTCTACACTGTTGGTCATTACAGTCAGTCTCAATTGAAATTTTACTAGACAGATTTCAAGATCTTGAAGATATTTTAGTTGAGCAGAGAATAAATGTTAGAAAAGTCCAGAATTGTGCACTATTTTGAATTGAGAATGCATTGACTAATTTTAACTAGAAAAGCAAATTTGTCAAGACAAGCAATGAATATTGGCTTGTTTGAAAGTTCTGAAAAATGTTTAAAAAGCTTTGATAGATTTATAGATAGATTCACTTATGAATTGAAAGAGAGCCAGTTCTTATATTCTGAATGTTGCACAATTCCGATATAGTGTTTAAAGAGTACATTAATTTAATGGTTTTGTATAACACTCAACTGCACAAGGACTAACAAGCTTTGTGAAGCTGGAAATGTATTTGCTGCATCCTTAATGTCCAAAGGTGAAAGTGGGGGTCAGCAGTGTCCAGACACTGAGGCAAAGGCTGTAATAGAGTTGATTGATTACAGGCACTAGTTTAGGGCCTGCATTGATTTCATTTGGTTTAAAAGTCCCTTGGCCCTGTAGAGTCTCCAGCGTTTGCAGTCTGGAGTCCAAGCGGACTTGGACTTGAATTATGTGTTGCTGTAGAAATGGCTGTGTTCCTTCTGGTGCAGTGGAGATTATATACTGACATTCAGAGCGCTGCGCTCCTCTGAGGATGCCTGCATAGGGCAGGAGTGTTAACGAAACGGGGAATGAACTGAACCACAGGATATGCTGTTCTGCAAGTCATTATATTGTTACACGCAACCTCTCTGCCATTCTCAGTGTTCGCACTATAATGTTAGACGTACTTAATGATGAATTAGTCATTAGGCAAAGACTTATTCATAACATGCTATCAGCAGTAGTATAAGTGATTGCTTAATAGTTAATTTCTCAAAGAATATGTCAGCAATTGACCCAGACCAACCGCAGAATAGTTAGTGCGAAAGGTTTATTGCTCTCCTCAGTCAATTAAGGTTAGCGTCCCCTGAGCCGGGACAGGGTTGATGACAGGGTCGGCTGTCGGGAAGATATGGAGTTTGTGAGGTCTTTCTTTGGATCTTCAGCTCCACTTTTCTGCCACCGGCCATTTGCCTTGTGCCTGAAGAGAAGCAGTCATCTCACTCATGCGCCGCAGCCTCCTGCCACTGCGGGACAGGGTGATGGATGTCTCCCATAAACCAATGGCAGCGAATGCCGGGGCGGGAATAACCTGCGCCTTCCAGTCCGCCCCCCGCCCCCCTCCGAAGACCAGTCTGCATCTGATTCAGCACCCGGCTCTTCTCTTCTTCACCTCCAAATCTGATTTTTTTCTCTTCTTCAGAGATGGATGGTGGCAGCGATGGCGTCTTGTTTGTTCGGAAAGCCAGAGGTAAATTGTGAATGCCGATAATAATCTACGCATTCCCAGGAGCATCACCTCGGTCCGTTCCCCCTTCATCCGCCTCGGGGGAGGACACAGGGCAGAGGTGTGGGGGGGGGGATTGGGGGAGGAGCCTGGAGAGGTGAGGGGAATAACATCACTCATGTTTTGGCTGGGGTGAGCGACTGAATTGCCACCACAGATGGGAGAGATTTCATTAAGCGTACTGAATAGTGGCGGAAGAGGTAAAAGAGGGGGTGGGGTTTGGATGTTTGCCACATCTGTATGTAGTTGCCAACTAGTCGCGTTTCCAAATAACTGACTGACATCTTTGTCTTGAGGCGGATCGGTTTAATCGCAATCGGGTTTGAGTGTTCGATGCAGCCTATTTGAAAGTATCGCAGACATTCGCTGGGGATTTTTCTCTGTCTAAAGCTATTGTCTGATGTATATAACTGCAATGCAAGGTCGCTTTGTCCTACCTGTGATGTGGACGAGGCACCTTGAGTCTCTGCTGGGTGTCTGCGGAATTGCAAGTCCGTCATGACTTAGAGAAGACAACAAAGAGGAAGGACTGACCGTCTGGCTTTGAGATGGAGGTGGGGAGGGGATGTATTTCCTCTCCACACACAAAGACTGCAGAGCAGAGGGCATTTGTCTATCGAAAGTCCAATCCGAAAAAGAGGAAACAAGTCTCACAAGTTGTCATTTAGCTCTTTGCCATTCCATTCTTCTTTTCCGCCCCATCATCCTATTGTTATTTTGACTTCCATCTCGTGCATATTCTTTGTATTTTACCTGCGACATTTTCCGGCTTGTGCCTCCAAATGTCTTTTCACAGTGATGCTTTAGGACACAAACTTTTGGCAATGTAGGAGCTGCTGAGTTCAGGTCTGATGAAAGAAAAGGGATAGGCATAGCTGGTTATGGCTGCCCTCCTCTTGTTCCCTGAGACCCTAACTCGTGAGTTCTTCTTTCAAAATCACGGGTCAGGAGCTTGGGAGACAGGTGGAGGGCTTTAGCACCTCTCCAAAAAAGTCTTTCTCACAAAGTCAAATGAGCTTGTGCAACAGTTTGTCTACTTAGCAAATACAAATCATATTATGTATGATTGTACATTGTGTTATGTATATGGGCTTTTCACACTGCATTTAATCCAAGGTTAACGCCACTTTTAACCCTGGGTAGAGCTGAGGGTTAACCGAGAATTTGTGATTCTAACCCTCTAATTGTTGTGCAAAAAACGTATACTATGTAAAACAATGCTGTGCTCATGTATTGAGATTTGTTTATCATCACACAACAAATCATAAATTGCTTCACTGCTTACCTCATTAAATATTCATGAGATTTAAACAGTCACTTAACAGTCAGAGTTTTAGCATCCAGAGGTGGGAAAATGTATACTCTTGTACTACAAATTATTGTATATTCTTGTATATTCTACAACACATCTGGCAGCTAAGGTGTCTGATTAGGTGGTTTTCCATCTAACAAGCTCTCAGATGAGAGCATCAATTTATTACAATACTATAGT